>NW_015537959.1:465968-495265 GCF_001515605.1 Sinocyclocheilus anshuiensis
AGCAGCATCATATGACCCCTTTAAAAGCTGAAGAATTCCAAAGGAACTCCGTTATTTTGACAGCAAAATACAACAAAGAATATCGTTTACATGTAGCGCGCATAGGTAGCGCATCAATTCTCTCTCCCTCTCTCTCTGTGTGTGTGAAACAAAGCGACGGCGAGTCGTGCGCTTCACACTAGAGTTTACGGTACGTTAAATACAGGTGCGTTGCACATCCACATACTGAAAAACAGTACAGATCGTTTGGCGGAGAGTGAAACTCTGAAGCGCTCAGTCAGAGTGTTCGGCGAGTGAAAATATATCTGAGCTAAACTTATACTTAGCCTCCAACTCACACACTGGCGAGTCAAATCTGAGAATTTATTAGCAATTGGCTAATATTAGACATCATTTAGTCGTCAGAGTGAAGATTTAGTCGCATATGCGAGTGATTTACTCGCAATGTGGAGGGTTGCAAGGTCAGTTTCCTCAAAAGCTGTGGGTCATACCGCGAGTTATCTGAGGATGGTTTAGAAGATCAGATGCTCACTAATAAGTCTGGCAAACAGATGAAAGCTCTAAACGAGATTTGAAATCGGCGTGCTCTTTTTTATTGTTGTAGTTCAGGTCAGCACGACCCGCTGTATACAAGAGCACAAATACAGAGCACCTCTTAAAACTTTTACAAGGGTATTCTATTATTACCTCCATTATTATTTTAAAACCGAAATTGTAATATGGCTTAGTGTTATTATCAAATTCCAAAGGATGTGATTTAATTAAATGTATTTGCTGCGTGTTTCAGAGTGAAGCGTGGCGCTGTGTTCATTTACACGCGATCCAGTGTTTTCAGTGTCGTTTCACAGTAAATGCTGCTTAACATGAACTAATCTCTGCATGTGTTCTGAGTTTGGGGCGTTTATATTGTGCATTTGAAGATGCAACATGCGCCAAACCATCTTTTCTGCCACAATAAAAACGTAATGGTTTGAAACATTTGAAAAAGAAGAAATTATTGGCTAATATTTAAATTGTAATTTTACAGTTGTACAATAAAATTAAATTGTACAATATTGTAATTTTTTTTATTTTACAGTGAACTATTAAAAAAATTCTGCAAATTGTTCAGCCATACAAACAAGCACAGCAAACCTGGGAAAAAAATTAAGTCACATTTTTAAATTGCAATTGCAATTTTTATCTGAAAAATTTCTTCTTTTTTTTTTAAATCCCAACCCTATTATTCACACTCTAGCAACCTCATAGAAACTCGCTACAAATCACACAGAATACCTTAACATTGTGACAGAGTTTTGCACTGGAAAAATGTGCTTTAAATTTGCTAATTCACTTCATTTCACATATTTCCTACATTTAGAATTGTATATTGAAGACTGAAATAATGTTGTTGCCTTTGTGAAACCATGCCAGTTAGGGCTGCACGATTAATCGCATGCGATATTTAAGGCGCATCTTGTCAGAAAGCCGGTTCTGTAATCAGCGTAAATCTCCATCACCTGCGGGCTTTCACATTGAGCAGCATTAACTACACAGAGCCGTTGTTCACTGACGAGCTGCGCTATGTGTGTGTGTGTGTGTGTGTGCGCGCGCGCGTGTGTGAGTGTGTGTATTAAAAGAAAGCCCACCCGGGACTTCTCATTACTTCTGGTCACATGTGTAAAGGCCTTGCATACCTCTCCTTTCCTCCTGTTGGGCACACTTTTACACTAACAACCCTTAGATTAGCTTCCATACACCAGCTTTCTCCCATTTCACTACTATGTTAGGCCAATAAAACCTCACTAGATATAATATTTACTAAAATTAAAACTTATTTTTACTTTACTTTATCTTTAAGAGAGATGATCTTCTGAATATTAATTTTTTTTACTTTATACACGTCTGTTCTCAATGCCCTGCTGAAAAGCTAAACCTCAAATGCTAGGCTAGTGTGCCAACATCCATGTTAGCTGTGCCCTGACCATAAATAACCCCTTTTATTAGCGCACGGTTGTGTGTTTACTTTGCCAGAGTGAGCTTTTCCTGTATTTTTAATCTTGACTGGGGCCAGACAGAGGGCCTTACAGGGCCAGAGATTAAGAAGCGTGTGGTGGTGTTGCCTGTGCTAACAGGCGAGGACAGTTGTGGCTAGCATGATCTCTTTGGGGTGCAGTGTGATTGCTTATTCTCAGTTTATTTGAGTAAGTGAATGTGTGAAAACACTTTCACTGTCTCCAACTCACACATACTTGTCATTTTGTCTCCCACCGACCCCCACACACACACACACACACACACTGAGGTTCCTCTCCATGATAGCAAGTGTGGCAAGTTGTTGAGCTAAAAATATTCAGTGGTGCATACGTGCCGTGACATAAGTGTGCTTTCTTGTGGAGGCCATGTATGGAGATTTTACGTGAGGTTTTGGTGAATCTGGAGAGCGTAGCTTCTAAAAAATTATTTCTCCGATCTAACACCAGACTAAACTTTTCATTCTGTTTATATATTTTTTTTCTTGTGTCCACTCTTAAGTGGTCCAGTTTCTTCGCCTGTAAAAACAGCTGCATTGCATCTTTTGTTTTATTTCTCTTTTCCTGTGACATCTGACTCTGTAAAATAATAGTTCATTTTATTATTTACTCACCCTCATGCTGTTCCAATAATTTTTTTTTTTTTGTACATGGAACAAAAATTAACATGTTTTGAAGATCTGGTGAGTTTCAGAAACAAACTGGACTGATTTGTAAATTTGTAAAAAAAGAGCCAATTTGACCACTGACTCGTTTACATTTTTTTAAGTAGCAGCTCAATGAAAGGGAAGATTATAACTGAATAATGACTTGAATTTTGTTTTTTCTATCAAATATCTTGGAACATAGTGCATAAATTATATAGATGATTTTTATGTTAATATTGGGTGTTATATTTGGAGCTTAACTTTCATTATATGAAAAAGAGCTGCTTGAAGATTTTTTTTTAAACTCTCCTTGTTTTTCACTGAAAAAATGACACTATATGGTAGGGCTGTGCAATATATCGAAATTATCGAAATATCGCAAATGTACATATCACAATATGCATATCGCTACAGCTTGCAATATTTGGGGCCATGAACTAAAGACAAAGAGAAAATCACTCACTGCTCTTACCTAAATAACTTTTGTAGCTTAAATAAGAATCAGTGCATATTGAATTCAAAGAGGAAATACTAAGCAGTGTTTTATTTTTCCTTTTTATTATTCAGTTCCTAAACTCATGTTAAAATGATTAAACTAATGTTAAAATTAAATTTTTATGTAATGCTCGAGTAAAACACATACCGTTCACTTTCAGAAGTTGTTGTAGGGGTGCTTTCTTATTAGAATCAGAATCAAAATGAGCTTTATTCACCACTTAAGTGTGCGCAAACACAAGGATTTTGTTGTGGTTTTACAGGAACTCTTGGTACATACATACATACAAATAACCATATATATATGACACAAGATAGTTATAGAAGTTCACAGAACTGACTCAGCAACAGCTGAGTAAAACTGTTCCATTTGAGCATGTGGCACTTTAAGCATTATCGTATCGCATATTGAATATCGCATTATTTAATGAGTTATTGAATATCGCATTTTTCTTCAATATCGCACAGCCCTACTATATGGGTTTCGTCATGATAAGCATGAGTAAAATAATGACTAAATTCTCATTCTGGATGAACTATAAATGTGGCGATTTGACATGCGCCACTTGCCTTTTTCCCCCGCAGAGATTTGCCAAGCCATAAAAAATATGGCTCCTGATAAGTACAGTAAGCCAGGTCTGTGACACAGACAGGCAGCCTGACATGACAGCTGCATCTGCTCTCATTTTGCCTAATCCATTAGCTGAAATGTTACAAGCCACTGGAGGGGGTTTGACCTGGGGTCCTTTTGACAATATATTGGCTTTATCTGTGGACATCCGCACAGTGACTCACATATTTGTTTGGGTGAGAGGATATTAGCTGTGACTACTGAAGCAAAGCAATTGTACCAGATATGGACAACGACCTTTTGCTGGGCAGTAGCTTAAAGGAGGAGAAGAGAGGATTTCAGTCGCATTATAATCTATAACTGTGTACATTTATGTACATCTATTGCTGAAGTATACTGTAATTGGATTGTTAGAGTTTAGTTTCATACATTTGAGTCTGTGAGTTAAAATGCATGCAAAAAGTTGTTACGACTAAGATTTCACTGGTGTCATGGATCAGTGGTATAGTTCATTATCTGTTTACCTCTGCTAGTTAGTTAATTGCTCACAGACCACAGTGCAGATGGTAACAGCTAGTCCATCTGTGCAGCTAGCTTCACCCCATTATTGTAATTGCATGTCTTACTGAAAGTAAAGATTTTGAAGCATCAAAGTTGAAGTGACATGCATTAAGCAGGATAATATGATATAGTATATCAACAACAATTTAGATTTTTCAAAAATGTGACTGAATATTTTTTTGTATAGGCCTCCTGCTGTTTTGGAAATAGAAACGTTATTGTATTTTATCAGTGTATTATCCCAAACACTTCCCTGTCTTCCATTATTCAGCCAAACAGATCCCACCCCAGTAGTGTATTATTGGTTGAGTCTGAAGTTGACATGTCGGACTGCTCAAATATAGCGCAATGTTGAAAGCGCCACGGTGCACTTTCAGAAAAGCAGCTGCTGCTGGGACAGTACCCTTTCAAAAGCTACATCTTTGTGCCTTATTTACTCCTAAAATGTGCATTTTAGTACCTTAAAGGTACAGATTTCTACCTAAAGTGTACAAATTAGTACCTAAATGGTATGTACTGTATTAGTGCCTTTTGAAAGCATACTGCCATAGTGACAGCTTTTCTACTTTTTTTTTCCAGAGAGTGTGGAATTATCAAAATTATGGATTTTTTCTTCATTATGATATCTAGTCAGTTATAGCAAGAATATCAAAATGACTTGTAATACAAACTAAAAACATGTTCATCATTAGGGTGTATTGTAGTGATGCGCTGAAATTATTTTTTAAAAATAATTAAAATAAAGTTATTAAAGGGGTCATATGATGCGATTTCAATTTTTCCTTTCTCTTTGGAGTGTTACAAGCTCTTGGTGCATAAAGAAGACCTGTAAAGTTGCAAAGACTAAAGTCTCAAATCCAAAGAGATATTCTTTATAAAAGTTAAGAGTCAGCCACACCTACCTAAAACGGCTCGTTCTAACACGCCCCCACATATCTACATCACTATGTGGGAAGATTTGCATAACGCCGCCCAAATGTTCTCGCAAAGAAAGAAGGCGTAACTTTTATTCTCGCTGTAGTATTGTTGCCGCTGCCGCCATGTCCTGAAGACGCTGTGTGCTTCGTTGTGAAAGCGAAACTACTTTGTTTGGTCTTCCAAAAGAGGACACGACTAGAAATCAGTGATTAAGTTGTATTTACAACACTGTTCCAGAACAGTTTAACCCAAATATCCAGATGTGTGCAGCACATTTTATGGAGGACTGTTTACTGATCCTGGGAGAGTAACGTTAGACTAAAATGCCGGCAGTTCTGACTCACGTAAGTACGTTTTCATTTAAAGGATTTGCCACTGATGATTCAAACGCGAGTTTTGGGCAGTGTAGAGTAGCACTTGTTGTTTGTCATTTCTCTGATCACAAATGCAGACATGGTTTTATGTTTACGCAGCGCGATGCAATGCAACGCAACGCGTAAAAAGACAGTATAAGTCATTATAATCAGTAATTATGTCCCCACTGGATGCAACAAATGCCTCGTTTGTAATGGGTTTTAATGTTTTTGTCTCGTCGCTCCGGCCGGGACACAGCATCAACACAGTATGGTGAGGGGCATAACATTTCCGTCTCACGCTTGAGGTATTCGGCCAATCACAATGCACTGGATAGCTGGCCAATCACAGCACACCTCGCTTTTTCAGACCGATGAGCTTTGTAAAAATCGACGCGTTTCAAAAAGGCGGGGCATAGAGGAGAAACAATAATGTACAGTATGTGGAAAATAATGTGTTTTTTTTTACTTTAAACCGCATAAACACATTTCATTACACCAAATACACAAAATAATGTTCTTTTTAGCAGCATCATATGACCCCTTTAAAAAAATCGAATAATATCTGAGTGCATATAAACATTTAAATTGCACATAAGGCAGTTTTTATATCAACATTTTAATTATATAAATTATTTTTCTACTCTAATTTGTTATTGAAGTGTCAACATTTAAACGGTGGCTGTAATAACTTTTCATTGCACATTTATTCAAACATACATTAAGTTAAAATCTAATGAATATGTAATATAGTGCATATATTTAACAAAATGCTCCTCTCTAGAGTTCATTTTTTGTCTAGCTACCTAATGATGGACATTGGCTTTCCTGAGGTAAATGTATGTTGTTGTGAACAAGGAATCGATATTGTCACTATTGTTGTAGATTATTCAGGTTGTGTACATGAAGCAGGCATTGACAACATCAAAGCATGTCATTGGAAAAGTGCTAATTAAATGTCCCCATTTTGGTCAATTATTTCAGCCCTCCAAATCTAGCTGAAATCATTTTTGCAAATATTTTCAGTTGCTGAAATTTTGGTGCATCACTAGTGTTTTGACTCATGAGATGTATGTGTACATTTTAATGTATTTTTAAATAAATTAATAGACCTGTGCAAAAAAAATAAAAAAAAATAATAATAATGTAATTTGATCCTTACACTGTGTTGCTTTCAAAATTGCTGTGTATTAGAGTGGTCAAATATCTACTTCTGACTCAACCAGTAGAGTTCAGGGTGTTTGAAAACCAAATGGCACGCACTTCATCTTCCAATGCATAAACCCAAGCTCTAGAAATGCATGCAAAAGTGCAAATTGTCATTATTCCCCAAGCATGAGTGAATTACTCGTAAGGAAATAGTGGTGCTATTTAACACAGTCTTCCACGTTTATAATGGCTTTAAATGTGGTTAGTTTGCACTCAGTTCCACTTGCAGGCACCGCTGTACAGTAATACAAGCTGGCTGAGCTAACCTTATTTGGCAGGAAGCTGTATGAGATCTATGCCATGGCTAAAATCAATGAGGCCAAACCATTGCACGGGTAACAAGCCCCTTTCAAGTGTCCACCCTGAGCATCTGCCCCTCACTTCAATCACACCCTCAGAGAGAAAGGAGGATTACACCTCTCAATGCAGAATCACCCCCTTTCTTCCCCAAATCTCAGATGATCGGGATAATGAAGAGAGAGTGGGGAAGAGAGAGATGGTGGGAAGCCAGGCTGACTCAACACGCCCCTCCCTTCCGGTTATGCCTGCTCCATAATCCCTTAATCCCATTGGATCGGGGAATAATTCTGTTTGATCAGCGATCAATTCATCATTCAGCCACTTCATCCATGTTTCACATAGCTGAGCACAGAGCATTTAAGGTATGCGAAGACTGCTGGAGCTCACCAATAGTGACAGACACCGTTACCTAGTAATTAAAAAGCCAGTTACTTAAAAGCAAAGTGTCATTTTTGTTCTAAGCGTTTCAAAACTTCTATCCAAGTTTAATGTGCAGAGACAATTTAATGATAATTGATGAACTGATAATTCATGATATATGTAATAAAAATGTTTTAAATTATTGTTTTTATGTAATTTAGTTTAAAAATGTATTTAAAATGTTTTATTTAAAATAATGTGTAAGAATTGTATTTTACTTTTTGGTCTGTAATATTTTTTTTTTTTTTTTTTTTTTTACAATTAATCCAGTCACACCACCTGACATTTTCATGTGCCATTAAAGTGATACTCCCCCCAATAATTTAAATTCTCACTCTCATCATTTTCTCACCCTCAAGCTATCCCAGATGTATATAACTCGCTTTCTTTGGATGATCACAAATTTATTTTATTTTACTTTTTTCTCTGTGAATCCATGTGATGCATGTCCCTGACACTACAAAAACAAAGCAAAGATGATGATAATTCATGCAAATCCATTCATTCTTCTGAAGCAAAATGATTGGTGTGTGTGTAAGAAAAATACTAATATTTAAAATGTTTAACCTTTTTTTTTTTTTTTTTGGCTGGTTGTGAAACTCGCACGAGAAGTCGTGGTCCTCTTTGCTTCCATATCACTTCTTCCTTGAGTTTTGCTTGAGTTTTGTGTGGATTTTAAAGCGTCAACTTTGAGGGTTCTTTGAGGGAAGTTGATACTTCAAAAACCACGCAAAGCTAACACAACGGTGAACCATACAACCTCAAAAGCATTGTTAAGTGGACAGCTTAAGGGTGAGTAAATGATGACAGGAATTATTATTTTTGGGTGGAACATTCCTTTAAATTGAAACATTGTAAAATGATTTATGATTTCTTAAAACCATATGAATCAAACTTGAATACAAAGAATGTGTTACAAAAAACTAGTTATGTATACTGCTAAACAAGAATTTTAAAATATTTTATTTTTTCTTTATCGTGGACACTCTTTATTTGTCTTTTTTTCTCAGTCTCTGCTAATGTATAATCAAGCTATAAAATAATTTTAAAAAGAAAATATCGTCCCACTTCACTTTATGAAATAAAAGCATGCTGGGCTTGATGATGGCCATGGGTTTGCTTATGTAAGAAGTTTCAGTAAGTATACAGCTGAATGAAGGGAATGTTTTCTTGGATTTGGAGTTGGTTCAAAGGCATTTTTTGCTGAGAGGATGTTCCAGCACTTGTCTTATCTCTAATGTTGTGCTCAAAGTCAAATCATGGGGTAAAATACTTTCACAAAGCCTCCAGCATATATCTGATTTGATTCTGTTTTCATTGAAAGGTTCTCTGCCTGCCTGAGTTTCAAAGTAAGCAAAGTAACAATTCAGTTGATTGTAAAAGAAATCATTTGTTTCATTTATTTGTTCATGACCCTCTGAAATTCATAAAAAGAAGATAAAAGAACCTAAAATTATGAAGAAGATGAATAAATATCTTGCAATCATGTTGCTAATGTTTGGCTTGTGTCAGCCTTGGCTAAAGATTCATTCCCTGTCTTGAGAGTGTTACTGTTTCTATTTTATTGCAGAATTAGCTGAATATCCCACACAGATTGGTGAAAAAGTTAATGGATTTCCTGACAAGAAATTAAACTAAACATACGGAAGTTATCCGTTCAGGCCTGTGCCTTCAGGGCAAGAGGCATAAAGCTGTTTTGTATGCATTTCCCATGGTCTCCATGAATCTGCTGTGTGTCATTATTATGGTATAGTGACAGCAGTGTTCTGCTGATAGAATTAGAGTGAATTTCTGCAGTCTGTCATTATGGCTATAGTCTTTCATTTGATTTTGGCGCAGTCACATTTTCTTGAACGTCTGCTCATGAAAATGGTTGTGCGATTATCTCTTCTAAATAAACCTCATAAAAATCTTCTAATCTAATTCAGCTTCTTTGTTTTATGTTCTAGTAAACATAACAGTAGAGCAAGGCCATGTACACACTGCTTGTCACTTATCTTCTCAGTGCCTAATCCTTGTTACGCAGTTTGATTTTAGGGGACTTTTTACTACTATAAACATGATAAAAATTAATATTGTGTAATATTACCATAACATTTGTTGGCTGATAATATAAATTTTTTATTTAGATATTTATTTTGAATGCATTTAAATATATGTTTTAAAATATTCAATGCATTTTATTGAATATTTAATTGTGAATGCTCATTTCCTCTATTTTTACATTTATAATATTTTTGCAGTTATCTAACAAATTAAATCTAAAAAAGGTGAATAATTTATAATAATAGTTTAATGTTAAAGGTAGTCTTTGGTAAATCTCAAAATGAATATACATTTTTTTATAATGCAATGTACAATATAATGTTGTGATGCCTAAATTCAGAATTTAAAATGATTGCTTTTAGTCTGGCTGCAACAACTAATCAACAAATTTGACATTTCACATCTACACACTATCATTTTTAAATTAGTGATTGTAACTTCTACTTTCAAAATGTAAACGATCAGTTTAAATTTTAATCCCATTTTTGGACATAAAACGATTTTATTATTGCATAATATTTAATTGCACATAGCCTACATACAGTATATGCTTTCACTCTTTGTTTTTATTGCCTTCAAATTGCACAGTGCACAAATTAAAATGAATGTTTTTAATATAATGATTTTAATATAATATAATAATGAATTAATATAAAATAAGAATTAAGTTTATATAATTTTTTTAAATCACAATTTTTAATATTTAATATTTGTTTTGATTTTTTTATCCAATTAATTTATTAAAAAATGAAAGATTAATCAGTTATCAAAACAATCATTAGTTGCAGCCCTAGATTTTAGTTTTTACTATTTTATTTTTCATTTATTTAGACAAAGTAGTGTACAATTTTAACGTAACATGAAAATAATTATCAACCAAATTGTTTCAGCCAAAGTTTTTTTTTAATTGGTACATCCCTATTTTGTACAGCTTTAGTACTTCAGTGTAGCAGCTACTTCAGTGGCTCTACAATAATCAATAGTAGCTATTTAGCACACAGTTTCAGAGTCATGTCATTAATCAGTAATCAACCCAGTGTGTTCAGAATTAATTAAATTGCACGAGCCCTTTATAAAGGCATGCTGCATGTCATTATGTGGATGTGAAGAGTAGCTGTTGTCCTCCTCCTCAGATGGAGTTGTCCAGGCCGAGGCCTCCTCAGCAATCCTGATGCTTACACTGAACCAGGAGAGTGGCTTTAAATTACTGCGTTTAGTGGCTGGGTTTTGCTCCATGGACCATGAGAACCCTCCTCTGAAAGGTCCACTCACATTTATTGTTACGGTGGAAGAGGGAAAAATAAAGATGGTGGAAAGAGGGGAAAAAAGAGGGAGAGAGATTTTCACGGCCTAACTGCTGAGCCTTGTAATTAAGTGGCGAAGTTGGCTGAGGACTCGGGATGTTGTTTGTTCCAGCTTTGGTCAGTAAAGAGGAATTCGCTGCAAGCCATGTTATGACCACTGAGAAGCTTCAGACACTTCTTGGCCAGCATCGTTGCATGCGCCGATATCCTTGCACTGTTTATATGTTAGAAATACATTTCAGTAAAACTGTCTTTTCTTTGTTGATTTTCTTTTGATATGTTTAAAAAAGTATGTCATCCTAATCGGAGACCTATGACATCGCTAGACATTGAAACCATACAGAGATGGATTCTTGATGATCGCTGACATCTGTTTTGCTTCATGCGCACAATTTTAATATTCATGTTCTCTGTCCACGTGTCTTGTTGTGTAGACAGATCGGTATGTTTTTTAAAGAATGCACACATTAAATATGTGCTCACATGACTTATATGAAGGTAGCATTATGATTGGACGACCTCGTTCTTCTTGGATAGTAAAACTACAATGTACTTCTGTCCATACACTATCATTCAAAAGTTTGGAGAGAGAGAGAGAGAGAGAGAGAGAGAGAGAGAGAGCAATTGCATTGAGCAAGAGCATTGCACACACAATGTACTGAGCAGAAGCCAAATCGGATTTTTACCAAATTACCGTACATCTGATCACATCTATACATTACATACTCTAATTGAAAAACATGTTAACCAAGATAAAGGTAAAATATATGCATGCTTTATTGACTTTAAAAAAGCTTTTGACTCAATTTGGCACAAAGGACTATTCTACAAACTTATTGAAAGTGGCATAGGAGGTAAAACCCATGACCTTATCAAATCAATGTACACTGAAAGTAAATGTGGCGTAAAAATCAGCACCAAACGTACGAGGTATCTTTCCCAGGAGCGTGGAGTGAGACAGGGCTGCTGCTTAAGCCCAATGTTATTTAACATTTACATCAATGAACTGGCGAGCAGTCTGGAGCGATCTGCAGCCCCTGGCCTCCCCCTACACAACTCACAGATCAGATGCCTGCTGTATGCAGACGATCTGCTTCTGCTCAGCTTTACCATCACAGAAATAAATTTGATTTTAAAATATATTAATATAGAATTGTAATAATATTTCACAATATTACAATTTTTATTGTATTTTATTAATACATGCAGCCTTGGTGAGCATATCTTGCTGACCACAAAACTTTTGAATGTCTTTTTGTATGCCTACTAAAGATGTTAGGAGTTTTTGAAACTTTAAAGGCAGCTAAATATTTTCATGTATAAATACTTGTTTATACCATGTATTATGTGTACTGCATGTTCTGAAAATTAAGCAATTTAAGTGATTATTATTATTATTATTACTTTTTATATTGCATAAAGTCAAAACTAGTATATGTAAATATTTTCCAGATAATTATCACGATACATTTTAAATCTTTATTTCTTTTAAAGGCTGATTTTTGCTTCTAAGTGAAAGTTGTAGAGATCAGACCGTTAATTGTGGTTTTAAACTACTCTTTATGGTAAAAACATGACAAACGCTTCATGTTGAATTCTTTATACTTTTCCAGTCATTTCTCCTTAACAAAATAAATATCTTTATAGAAAAATAAATTTCTTAGTTTCTGCATGTTCTAATTACTGATATTGTTTCAAAACATGAGACAGGTTTGTGTTACCTTACATTGATGATATGTATGTTTAGCACAGTTTGCAGTGCAGGCTCCACAATTAATAATATTACCTTTTTTGATCTCTTAGAAATGCACATTTGACAGTAAGTAGGCAGTTATATTGCAGATGTAAATTTATGTTTATTATCAAAAACAGTAAAATCTGTAAAAATTGTAACAACCTAATTTTTATATGGTGAAATTTATTTCTTCTGACTGTTTGAGTTTTGTTAAAATTAGCCATTGGTCTTCCAGAGTAGCAAACATTTAGATAATGATAACAACAGTTAAAACCACACACAGCACCTCAAAACCATGGTAAAAATTTAACTATATGGTTTCTATGTATTTGTATGAAAAACAGTCTAAATACATTTAGTATAAATGCACAAAAAAATTAACTTAATACCAAAAAACTGAAAGCTAAATACATTCCATTACTCTATTAATACATTTAAATACATATCTACATTAATAATATAATAAAATTCAATATGAATATCCCACATTTCTGCTACAATACCATGGTGCAGTGAGTGTTACTACAGTAAGTCCATGGTAAATGATGGCGATTTGTAGATTGAAAGGCCTTCTGACTGTATCGTTGCTCACAGTGTTTCTCCTGTTGATCAGCACTGTTTCATCTGGCTCTAAACTAGTTTAAATCACTTTAAGTTCTTCATTGAATTCAAGCGCTTCACACTCTCACAGCTCTGTTTAATACTCGCGTGACCAAGACTCATCAGCGACTGCGAGTAAACGCATCGGCTCTAGTAAACTCGTGCTGTACTACCCTGTTTTGATGTACAGGTGATACTTTGTCATGTACTGTTTGTGTTTGCATAAAAGCCTTAGCATTGAGCTAAATTTATTAACTTACATTTTATGTTTACATATTAGCAAACTACTTGGTGGCAAAGAAACTGACAAAGAAAGCTAAGATGAAGCTGACAAAATCAAAAAGTCAAACGGGAACCATCACAAAATCCTTATCCATGTGGTTTGTAGCTGATATTAACTATTATTAGCTCAAAAAGCCTGCACGAAAGCATCGTTAGAAAATCCCATGGGAATAGTATGCGACGCTGACAACCTTTGACTTTCTATTTTGAACATACTATCAATTGGGAAAAGAAATATATCATTCAGAAAGAAGACACTGGTTGATGTATTACTGAAGCAATACTGACCAGGCCATATTTTTCCACATATACTTCATAGAGTGACAGCCACAGGAAGTCTTAATGGACTTCATTGTATGTCCATATGTCATAAACTAAAGCATGTAGACAGTGTTTTTCACGGTCAGGTGTTCAAGCACAAAAACACTGTTTAAAGGCATTCATAAGTGCTTGGCTAAGGTGCTAGCACAGCCGCTTGTGACTGCACTAGTGATGGGTGGACCCACTGCACTGACAAATGCAAAACAGCTAGACCTCCTCAGAAGGAGCCATTCACATCAGCCCAAGGTAAACTTTCACTCCGAACGCCACAAATCTCTCTTTATTTCACTGTAGTTAGACCCAGTGATGGAAAAAGACCACAGTGTCCCAGCCAGAGCTTGTTAAACATTACACACGGAGGCTCTGAGGGAACAAACAGGCCTTCTGGAGATGAAGGGTTGTTGGAAAACTGCTGTGAATCTTATCCATTTATTTTTAGCTCTGTTTCCAATGTGCTTAAATTCTGTCATTACAGCATCAGGGTCCTCAGGGTGAAAATGTAAAAACAACCATGTAGCTCATATATTTTCTCTGTTCTTAAAGGGATAGTTCACCAAAAATGAAAATTCTGTCATCGTTCCCAACTTGTGTGACTTCCGCAAAACACAAAAGGTGAATTTTTGAAGAATACCCTGGTCACTTTTCAGTCAAAATGATTCTTTTACACATCAGACTGAATTGGTTCTGAATTCAATTTACTTGCTGAATGATTCAGTTTTCACCTGCCCTTGAGAAGGAACGATTATCATTAAATTATGACTTAAATTTTATTCTGTTCATAGTTTTTCAGTCCTCACTCATTGTAATTTCATGAAAGAGGCTTAATTTGTCTCACTTAAAAAGGAAAATCATAAATGTTCATTTTTGGGGGAACTATTCCTTTAAAGTTTTGGCGCATTTATGAGTATATGAGGTGAACCCTTCTCATGGTGAAGTTCTTTCACTGGTCATCGCCCAGTTTATTGCCTCTCAAAGGTCTGTGGTGTGTAGAAAAATGTTGATATCCCCACATCACTTCTTCTTTTTTCTTTTCATGCTTCCATACATGTCAGCTGGATTTATTGTCTAGCATTCTCTCTTAAACCACAGTACATCTTTAAGAGCTAAAGCAGCACTTAAGCCTCACACTGGTCAACTATCCATTCAGGGAGATACAGTGAGCTAGATGAGAGGAGACACAGGTAGGTTTTATTTGTAGACAGAAGTTTGTAGTTTGTGAGGAAACCAAGTTGTGTTTACAAGGTAATGAGCTGATCGGTTTAGCTCAAAATATTTATACACTACCATTCAAAAGTCTGGGGTCAGTATTTTTTCTTATACTTTTATTTAGCAAGGATGCATTCAGTTGTTCAAAAGTGATAGTAAAGACATCAATAACGATACAAAAGATTGCTAATAAATTCTGTTCTTCAATTCAACTATTAATCAGAGAATCCTAAAATCGTGAAATCCCAAAATGTCTCAGTTTCCACAGAAAATATTAAGCAGCAGAACTGTTTTCAACATTGATAATAATAATAAATGTTTCTTGAGTAGCAAATCAGCATATTAGAGTGATTTCTGAAGGATCATGTGACACTGAAGACTGGAGTAAAGATGCTGAAAATTAAACTGCTAATTAAATTATATTCAGATATAAGAAAAGTCAGTTTAAACTGTAGTAATATTTCACAATATTAAATATTTCTTATTTTTGATCAAATAAATGGAAACTCAGTGAATGTAATAGACTTTTAATAAAATCTTACTGACATGAGCTAAATCTTTCATATTCCGCTTTGTTCTCTGAGCTTTTTTTCTCTCTCTCTGATATCATATTTACCAGACCTTAAAGGGTTAGTTCACCCCAAAATGAAAATTGAAATGAAAATTACTCGCCCTCATGTCGTTCAAAACCCGTAAGACCTTCGTTCATCTTCAGAACACAAATTAAGATATTTGTTATGGAATCTGAGAGCTCTCTGACCCTCCCAGAGACAGCAACGTGACTGAAATGTTCCCAGACACAGAAACTTAGTAAGGACATCGGTAAAACAGTCCATGTGACATCAGTGGTTCAACTTCAATTTTGCGCAGCTACGAGAATACTTTTTGTGCGTAAAGAAAACAAAAATGACGACTTTATTCAACAATCCTTCTCCCCCGAGTTACTGTCTTCCGCCATTTTGGAGAGTATCACAGCGCATACGCACGCTTTACCCTAAAGCCTGGCTCACACTACAGGAGTTTTAAAATCCTAACTGATTATGAAATCTGGTTGCAGCACACACATAAGGAGAATCTTTGCAGATTATCTTCCCTCAAATCTTAAACATGCACACACTACAAGATTTTGAGAGGGAGCGCCTCACATGATCTCACGCAGCAGATCGTCATTGATATTTCAGTGATGTTTACATTAGCTAGCGTACTAGCAGCTTTCTGCACTCACCCGGTTCAAAACTGAGGCGATTTCACCCCAGCGCTTCTCCTTCTTACAGTTGTGATCCGTTTTCGACACATTATACAGACAGTTGTGTTACTACAAAACTTCAAGAAGCAGTTTCCTCCGTCTCCACTATCCAGCGGAGCCCTACAGCAGCTGTTTTGCAGTCGCGCATTGGCTATTGAGAAAGTACTGACGTAATCATATAGCCGTCGTCATCCCGATTTAAATCCTAAATATCAAACATGTTTGATATGATCGGGGCGGCCCCGATTTGTGTGCGAGCAGATCGGGAGGTGCAAGATTCGATCGGTGAACGCCTCACATTACCAGATAATCCACGCCGAACATCGGAACCAATCGAGGTGCTCGACAAGATTTTTGCTCCGATTCTTGGGAGGGGAAAATCGGGGCTAAATCGGGCTAACAATCCTGTAGTGTGAGCCAGGCTTAAGTGTAAACAACGCTGATTACGCCGATTACGTCCATGCGCACGCTTTCCCCCCTAACGTAAACAACGCTGATTACGTTCTTGGGTACTCTCCAAAATGGCGGAAGACAGTAACTCGGGGGAGAAGAATTGTTAAATAAATTGTTATTTTTGTTTTCTTTGCGCACAAAAAGTATTCTCGTAGCTTCGCAAAATTGAAGTTGAACCACTGATGTCACATGGACTGTTTTACCGTTGTCCTTACTAAGTTTCTGTGTCTGGGAACATTTCATTTGCGTTGCTGTCTATGGGAGGGTCAGAGAGCTCTCAGATTCCATCACAAATATCGTCATTTTTGTTCCGAAGATGAACGAAGGTCTTACGGGTTTTGAATGACATGAGGGTGAGTAATTAATGACAGAATTTTCATTTTGGGGTGAACTAACCCTTTAAATTTTTATGTATAATATTGAACTGTGATTGGTTGTTTTACGTATTAAATTTGTTTAGATGGGCCAGAATAAACTTTTGTGTACAAAATTGGAAAGCACTTTCTCGATTAGGGTTGGGCCGATAGACGATGCCATCGTCCATCGCCGATGGCTGACAGACATCACGATGTTAAGCTGAAGTTATCTCTGACTAATACAAGCACTTTTGAAAATGAAATAATTGCTAGATTTTCCAAAGTATGCAAGAATAGTGGCTTTTAGCGTATTCAAAGTTTTGTTTGAGGAACAAGTTAACTAGATATTTTGTTTAACTTTCCAAATATAGTAAAGCCATTCACATTTTTCCCACACCAGTCTATTATTGTGATAGAATCTTAGACAAATTTCAGATAAGCCCACCCTTAAATGGCAGATTGAAACAAAACAAACTGTGGTTGATCGCTTTACATGTGGGTCAGATGGTCTTAGTTCCTGTCCAAGTAGGCATTTCTTGGCCGGTATAAGCTGCAATGTGATTCAGACTGTATGCCATTTAATTAAAGCCCTTGCGAAACAAGACTAGATATGTGACTTAACTGCTTACAGCTTAGTAGTGCCTTTTTCACATTTTATGTAGTTCTCTTGTTAATATTGCAGCCGTTCTTCTCTAAACCCCTCTGAAATCCATTTAAAGCAGGGATCTCCTCCATTTGCTCTGCTTTGCAGGAGTCTGCTACTAGATTGGGCCGTTGTTGATTTTGCTGTTGCTTTTGGCTCCCGGTGCAGTTACACTGTTTTGCCAGCTGTGCACCGTCTTTTGTTTTTGCTCCTAGCATCACGTGCTGGAGATTCAAGGAGGTGTTTTCTCAACGTGCCAACAGTTGCTACAGTCTGACTCGCATAAAGGAAATTAGACATATTTCAGAAGAAAGACTTTTGATTAGCATCCATTTACTGCGTGTGAAATTCAGTCTTAATGCGTGAAAGTGTAAAACGATATGCTCGTTTTACAGTTACTGTTGCAATCTAAACCAGCTCTGACTCAGAAACTGGCTTAATATGAGGAAAATCAGAAGAAGCTTATGTATCCACAAAGACATCAGAGCAGGGGGTTGTTTGCAGCTCTATGTAAAATGTTTGAATAGTAAGCGGTTTTTGGACTTTGAACTTCACGGTGATTTGTGTATTGTGCTGGTCTTCATAGAGAGTATTGAGCACATACATTAGCAGACACCACACTGCCTTTGTAGCTTCAGCTGTTTACACAGTTGAGTCACTGTGTATACATTAAAAAGAACCACAACAGTGGACTGTTACACACTCTGCCATTTGTCCTGCTCATGTTATAGCTGCATAGAGACTTGTGGAGGAATAATACGTTTCCTTTGAATTTCTTTCTTTCTTTCTTTCTTGCTACCCTCCCTTTACTCCAATCTTAACTTAATTAGTTATTTTCTTCATTACTTCTGTTGTTTCCTTTCCTTTCCTCCTTTTCCTTTTCCTTTTTTGTCCTTTCCTTTCCTTTCCTCCTTTTCCTTTTTTGTCCTTTCCTTTCCTTTCCTTTCCTTTCCTTTCCTTTCCTCATTTGATCCATTTTATTTAATCCTCTTTTATTGTTTCCTTTTCATTCCTTCCTTCCCTCCTCCTTTCCTTTTTCTTTCTTTCTTTCTTGATTTTCTTCCTCCCTTTCCATCTGACCTTTCTATATTTCCTTCATTTTATTAATTGTTTTGTCCTTCCTTCCTTCCGTTTCCTTCCTTATTTACCTTGATTTCCTTTGTTTCCTTCCATTTGTCCTTTCCTTTCCTTTTTTCTGTTGTTTATTCTCATTTATTTCCTTCTTCATCCATCCTTCCTTTCCTCCTTTTCTGTATAAAATGTTCTTGCCCCCCAGTGCTGTGTTTGCAGAACTTTTGAGGCCGACATTCAGGTTAATGTTCCTCGCAGAGTTCAACTTAAAGGCTAAACCAAATGGATCATGTCCGTTTGACTGAGGAGGAGTGAGGAATTAGAAACCTGACAGGCCGCCTCCCTCGTTAAAGCATCCGGTCGTTTCCATGCAGAGCACATCCCAGAATTGACTTCCTCTCTGTCTTTCACTGCGGTCTCGGTCAGCGACGGGAGGAAAAGAGGGGGATCGTGGGATGACCGGCGGCTGAAGCGAGTGTGGGAGTGTTCGCTCTCTGTCTCCGACCTCACAGAGCGCTGTGTACTGAATATTAAACTTCTCCCTCCATTGTACCGATTGCTGTTTAGACTACTGTCAGGGAAATGCCAATTTCTGTTATTTTTATTTGTGTTATGTGTTTCATTTTAGTCAAGTTTTTCCATACTGGCAGATGGAATTGTTAGATTTTTATTACCCTTGGCTAGAAGACGTTGTTCAAGGTCAATGCCAAGGAAGTCTTTTAATGGAGCAGAACAGAATAATGGTCTGTTAATTCAGTGTCGGCCCTAATCAAAGCTCCGATAGATAAGCGGAGAATCTGCACTGCGATGGCGTTCTTTATCAGGCTGTCTGGATCGGGCTCTCGCAATTGATTCTGCTGAGAACAGAGCATCTCTGTGTCTGTGGCCCAGTGGAGCTTGTCCTGCGAGTGACTCTGCTCATATTAATCATTTATGTGGTTCCCAGGTGTCTGGTCTGTTAACTGACTTGCAGTGACCACGGGGGAGAACCCCACTGCTTCCCTCCTCTGCACACTTCCAGCCTTCAAAACCTCTCTGCTTGTCTTCTCACCTAATCTCAAGGGGCCACTCATGCCAGCTGAGGGTTTACGGCCTCATTCTCCCACCCTCTGTCACGCTCTTATCTCTTTCCATCCCTGGTTTTGGAAAGATTGCTTCAATTAAGCTAACGGCGGGGTTCCTTACGCCATTAGCCGTGTTGCTGGAAGCCGTGTGCTGTCTCTCCGCTATGCTCCCTGTAGATTGAGGAAGCCACATGCTGCTGTCTGTGCACTGTCTGGTTATTCATGTCACTAGCTCCCTTATTAATCACATGGAAACACTGTTTTGTTTTGTTTTTTAATTAGGCTGGATGAGTGTCTGTTCAGGATTTTATTTATATCAGCTGTGGTTTTATTTAGTTATTTGTTTAGCTCTGACCATCTTTGCATAGTTTTTCTTTAGAAAAACAACAATTTGGTGTCAGTAACATGGTATAATGATTGTATCAGATGCTAATAACGGGAGAGTTCCAAGCTGTGCTCTGTTAATGCATGAACTTCATATTATTTGAAGCGCACTTGCCATCCAATGATCACAATAAGCTTTGTGCTCTGTTACCTTTTAATAAACAAAGTATCAGCTTTAAAATTCTGACAAATTCATAACTAAATTAATACAATAAATACGGTTTTGGCACTCTTTAATGCGACAGGCACGATCGCTTTAGCGCCTCAGTTCAAGCGGCATTTAGCTCTGACCATCTTTGCATAGTTTTTCTTTAGAAAAACAACAATTTGGTGTCAGTAACATGGTATAATGATTGTATCAGATGCTAATAACGGGAGAGTTCCAAGCTGTGCTCTGTTAATGCATGAACTTCATATTATTTGAAGCGCACTTGCCATCCAATGATCACAATAAGCTTTGTGCTCTGTTACCTTTTAATAAACAAAGTATCAGCTTTAAAATTCTACCAAATTAATTCATAACGAAATTCAAACAATAAATACCATTTTGGCACTCTTTAATGCGGCAAGAGTGATCGCTTTAGCGCCTCAGTTCAAGCGGCACATGAACCCATCATATCTTTCTCTTTACTAGTACGAAATAAACATGAATGGAATGGACATCAAAAAGTATTTTATAAGATTGATTAAAATGCTGATAAAGACAAGAAAAGATTAGACATAAACATGTGACATTATGACTGAAATGTTAAAGTGTTAAAAAATAAATGAAACATGTTTATTCTGTGGCATTTAAAAAAATAATTTGGCGCCTAATTTTGTTTCTTATAAGAGCCAATGGCTCCTTATTTGATTTTTTTTTTTCTGGAGCCCTGCTAGTGGACAGTAAAACTGACACAAAATTCTGGAGAATCTAGGGACAAAAATATAGTAAAGAAATTGGGTTCTTCTGACATGAGTCAATAAATGGCTGGAATATACCACATGGCTTTTAAAATCTGAAAAGTTACACTTTGTAAATGGTTACAGAGAAAATCGGGGCATCATTCACTGAACGACTGAGGATCACACACTACCATACTTTCAAGTCATTCCGAACACAATAGACTCATGTCTCAAACTCAAATGAAACTGTGTTGAAAAATTGACTTTAAAAAATACATACACAAATAATAATAATAATAATAAAAACATGTTTATTATCCTCCTACTGGATGGAATCATAGTCTTAAGGGGAAAAAATCTGTGTCTGCACCCATCATGCACTACAAAAAAAAATTCTATGAAACTGGCCAGCTCTGACTGCCCAAAATCTGTTTACTGACTCTGACTTTTGGCAACTAGCTTAGACTGATCCAGACTGCAAATTAGGACAACAATCTGGGCAAAAATCACGTTGTTTATTCCAGCCTTAAGTAACCACCTAGCAACAACTCAGAACACCATAGCAACATTCTAGAACCCACTCAGAACATCTTAGCAGCAGCATGGCAACTCCCTATGATTGCAATGGCAACTTTTCCTTCAGAAAATCTAAAAATATAATTAGTGATTTTTATTTTATTTTATTTTTTATTAAAACCTTGCTTTGAGGCTTGATGCAAGTTAAACACTTAGTTACAGGTACAAAAACAGCACTTTCTATTCAATAAATCTACCAGAATCTAGACCGCTGAAGTTATGGTCTGTGTAGAATAATGATCTTTTGGATGTAAATGCCATCCCCTCTTCATGTAAAATACATTTAATGATGATCAAGTTTGTAATAATTATCACTAGCCGACTCTTAATGACTGTTTTTATAATTTATGGCTGTGATTAAATGAATCAGTGTAGTAACGCAGAAATGTCTTTATTTTCTGTGAAGAGCTGCTGATACTCTGACCTCCTCTTTCAATCTGGATATGCCTGTGATGTGGAACGGGTCTGAGAGTGAGGTTAAAGGGTAACTAGCACGCGTGGGCTGATAAATCTTCGATTTTCTGGAATGACAGCCAGATGCAGATCCCCAAACGTGTGTCCTTTGTCCTGACTTTGAGGGCAGATGTGAGCGTCCTGGTGGACAGCGCCGTGGAGAGCTCTCGCTGAGAGAGGAGGCATCTGCTGTGCCTTTCAGAGACCACCTATTGTTCCTCAGCTCCAGTCTCCCTCTCTTTTCAGCCCAGGTGGAACTTGTCACCTCTTCATGTCCTCGCTTTCTTCCCCCTTTCTCGCCGTGCCATCCCTCACACTGAGGAAACAAACAGACAGATGTCTTATTTTCTACCACCTGCAGAGCTCCACCCACCCACCGGTGTCGATCTTCCTGCCGACCCACGTTCATGCCCACAGTCAGTGACACTGGGGCTTTTCAACTTGGCAAGCGAACATCGATCGGCAACGATTTCCTGTCAGCAATGACTGAGAGGGCTGGACATTGATCACTCGCAATTGTCTAATTGTGTGGCGTGGGATTGTGTGCATACTTATGTGTGTGTTTCCATCCAAGTGAGTGAATGAAACCAAAGAGAAGTGCTTGACAACTGTAGACCTCCCACTCCAAACGCTATGGCTTAGATTCTTCTCATTTGCAATCTGCCAGCAAGGACAATGTGTGTGTCCGGGGGTAGTCCATTGTCTTTCAAATGAAGCTGTCCCCCTTCCAAAACTGGAACAGAAGGTCATGAAAGCTCCCTCCGTCCTACGCTTGAAAAGCTTATTTGTGGGTGGACCTCTTTGTTGACGCAGATTCTGCTGATTGTGATTCGTAGTCCCTCTACGCTGTCCTAGACCGCCGTCGTCCTGTATTTAGTGTAATTCATCAACGATGCTTACTCACTGTGTATGCTCATTAATATTAAAAATAATGAACTCGTGTGACATACGCAAGAGTCTTATCTGAACTAATAAGTATTATTGATTGCGATTCATATGTCGTCAGCTCTATGTAATTCCCTTGTTTAAAACGATCCATATGCGATAACAGCTGCATGGCTGCGCTGGCAATGTACGCTTATTTCCCCCCAGGTTTTGCCTACTCAAAAATCAATCAGGAAAAAAATTGATTGTTATTTTCACAGTGAGAGGCAGTGTCCGACTGTTTGTTTGGCTCCTTGCTTAATAACTGGCTTCAAATTGACTTCCCAGCCATTACTCCAGAGTCAATTTGAGTTGATTTGATCTTAATTAATTCAGGATGTGTGCTGGTGCGTGTTTTGGCAGGTTAGTATTGATTTGTATTGCTAAAACTTGTAATTTTATTGTTACGGTGTTCAGTGTGAATTTATTACCATGTGGATTGGCAAAAATAGGATAAAGGGTATTAAAACAAAAGGCTGGTTGTGGTGAGCTGCATGGAAGACTGAAGCCCCTTTTTGATTACTTCAGCATGGGTTCTCTGGCACTGGATCAAACAACACACAGGACAAATGGGTTAGAAACTATTGTCCACACTGGTGTGTGAACAGGGCAGTCACACCAGACCTGCTGCTGTAATTCAGCCAAAAAGATCTTTATTCTGCTGAGTGAATAAAAATGAGGGTTTAAGGTTGACTGATAATGTATTTTCCCCGTAATTATTAAGATGGGGGGTTATTTCCAATTCAATCTTTTTTATGGTAACACTTTACAATAAGGCCCCATTAGTTGACGATAGTTAATGCATTAGGCTAGTAACTAACCAATTTTATTAGTGATTATTCATCTTTGTTAACATTAGTTGCACCTATTCATCTTAGTCCATTAAATAGTATTAGCAGGTATTAACAATCAAATATTATTAAAATTAAATATTATTAACAATCTTTTATTGTAATAATGTATCAGTAAAAACGGTTGAAATTAACAATAACTGAGATTTAAAACTTTTTTAGTGCTCTCAAAAAGAAGTGAAGACTTTTTTAAAGATTTACGCAATTTAATTAATAGTAAAATTCCATCCAATTGAATTAAATAATCTTTACGTATTTAATTGAATAACTGAACAATCCTTAATCAGTTATTCAATTAAAATAAAAAATGTTTTCATTGTTAGTTCATGTTAAATAATATAGTATATATAACCAAATGAAACCTTATTGCAAAGTGTTACCTTTTTTATTTTTAGATTTAAATGTATTTTAAAAAATGAAACTACATTTTGTTTTTTGTTTTTCAAATTCACTACGATTTGAAAAGAAAAACTGATATCTGTTATTGACATTTCATTATTGGAACCAATATATAAATACTGTAATAGATTTATTAGATCTATTAAATAAGAGATCAACATCTCTTATTTCCAAAAGCTGTGAAAAGGTGCAGGTTATTCAGATCATGCAGATCAATTTATTGATTTCCAATCGGAGGCTTGCATATTTGTCCCACAGAGTCCACACAGGATAGTTACAATGTTAAAAAGCTGAGTTCTCCATTACTGCCACAGTTGGGGTGCAAGACTCTTGGGTATTTCATAAGTCCGTGTTATCAGCAGTCCTCTCTGGAAATAACGCAGCCTCGGGCACCTGTGAATTAATTAACATCCATTACATCAGCTCCTCACAATGCCTGTTGACTGTTCTCCAGCACATAACAGTATAAATCATACTCACTCATCATTGTGTGACTTATCTTCGTATTTGACTTCTGCATGGCATATTAAAGAAATAGTTCATTCAAAAAGAAAGGTTCTGTCATCATTTACACACCTTCATGTCATTCCAAACCGGTTTGACTTTCTTTCTTTAGTGGAACACAAAAGATATATCACTTTTTTCCATGTAATGAAAAAAAATAAGGATCCATGCTCTCGACTGCCAAAATGATATTTAAAAAAGCACCAAATCAACTCATATTGTGCAAAGAAAGTCAAGTGTTTCTGTTTTTGGGTGAACGATTCCTTTCACTACATCAGCAGTAGATTTTCAGTTTGTTTTGACATTCTTATTGGCATTTGTTGTTAGCCTTAGCAATCCATTTGTATCCTTATAGCTAAATGCTAAGATAATTGTTAGTTACAAAGTACATGCAGCTTTGTGTATGTCATTTTAATGCAGCGTTCCCAAAAGATAAATAGAAATTTCTTTAGTTTTTATTATTTTGCATGAATTTGAATGGAAACTGTGAAGAAACGCTTCGTCCTGAACACACATACTAAATGAGTTCCAGGCTACCGCACTAATATTTAGCTCTGACGTCTATCCTATATTTTCCCCTACAGCCTGTGAGAAAACCACTGTGTGTGTGAGTGATTTGCACAAGGATCTCACTATTAGACTGCCAAAGGTGACATTAAGACCCAGACAAACGCAGATCTCACTCCTAGTGAATTTATGCAATTGTATACAACTGTAAGTACAGTACAGGACATAAAGAAACTGGAGTATATGCTTTATTTTTGCCATTAAGCAATGTAAATAATTGGGTATTTGGCTTTGAAACTTCATGCAGTGACACGAGTGTCCTGATGTGACATCTTACTAATGGAGTCAATAGGATTTTTATTCTCCCCATTTTGAAAGAATTCATACTAGGGATGCACCAAATGTTCGGCAACCAAAATTATTCAGCGAGAGACTGTTTAGGACTGCATCGCATGTCTTCAATGAGAAGAGGAAGGGGTGATTGTTGCTGGTTACTGTATGATGATTGAAATCGCGAAATGGCCTTAAACAATTAGTAAATAAACTGCAGAACATTGTTTTCACACAAATTGCATGTATTCTGACAGCGCTGCACGAACTCGCGGTGGATCTGCTTGCTAAACAGGGTTCAAAGTCCAAAGTGCAAGGAAAATCTGCGCTGAAACAGTGTTACTTGTCAGTTGCTCAGTCACATTTTTATGAATTTGTACAATGCATGTGACAACGTGATACGTGCGATGTATTCGTAATGAGACTCATTAATAAATCTGCTGTCAACAAAAAGAAGCATTGAGCTCTTCCTGCGCGTTTCCGCCAAAATAAAAGTTGAGAAAAAACAAGAACTCCAACATTCATAAATGTTAGTATTGTTGTAATTTTACTGTTGTTCTGTAAAATAAAATAAAAAGACAATAATAATGATAATAATAATTACAACAGCTCTGTTAATACATTTATAACATTGACACATAGTGTTCAAATTGGGATCTGTAATATTTTCTAATGTTTAAAAGAAGTCTCCTCTTCTCAGCAGGGCTGCTTTTATTTGTACAGTAAAAATACATGCCTGATTCAAGTAGGGGGTCTGATGGCCAAAAATATTATATTACTAACTTATTAATTTTAAGTTAAATTGTGCTTTGTTGGTTTAGTGTCTGCTAGAATGTTAAACGTACAGTGTTAAATACCTCGAAATACCGTGTTCGGTATTCGGCCTTCGGCCCAGTGTTTCATTTTGTTCGGTTTCGGCCAAGAATTTTCATTTCGGTGCATCCCTACTTCATGCTTTTATTCAGCAAGGATGCATTAAATTACAGACTTTTACATTGTTGCAAAAGATTTCAATTTCAAATAAATCTTTCTATTCATCAAATAATCTTGAAAACAAATATGTTTTCAACATTGATAATATTAAGAAATGTTTCTTGAGTAGCAAATCAGGACTTGTGACACTGAAGACTGGAGTAATGATGCTGAAATTATTACATTTTAAAATATATTAAAATAGAATTATTTTAAATTGTAATAATATTTCATAATTTTACTTTTGTACTGTAATTGTGATCAAATAAATGCAGCCTAGGTGAGCAGAAGAGACGTTTTTCAAAAACATAAAAAAAAAATCTAGTTTAGAAACAGTAAAAATTACATATGCAATTTATCCATGTTATTTGGTCATCTGTTTGTTTGTTTGTTTGTTTGTTTATTGTTTAATTTTGTATTTTTATAACATTAAAACTGGATAGACCGAATACAAGACACAGGAATACAGTGGCACTCAGCCAACCCACTTTTTGTAACCTCTGTTTAATGATTTACTCATCTGCCACAATGTAATTAGTGAATTATTTTCATTTGTTAGCTTTTCTTGGAAATTATTGATACAATTAAATTCAATTTTTTTTTTGGGAGATGTACAGGATGTGGTTACGCTGTAAACTACCACACTTTTAGTTAGTTTAAAGGTGTCAGTCATTCTCAGTGGGTGTAAGCTTGAGTAATAATATTAAGTCTTTTTAGGCCCTGTTTTAGTGTGAGCTAATAGACTCCCTGTCTGGAGCATATATCCATGTAGGCTCCTCTCATCGCTGGACCATGGGGTGTCGTCAAGACAACCTCATGCTACAAAGAGCCTGCACAGGCCCATTCAGAGGCACGAGAGAGAGGGGCTTTTGTGCTGGAGTTGTGGGTGGGAAGTAATATATTCATTTAGTGTGCAAACAGACGAATAAGCATGCTAACTGGGCTCTGTTCTCTATCGCATTTCATATCTGTGAGCCGCAAACAGAAGTCCACATTGAACATGGTCAGCAAGCTGAATTAATGCTGGAGATGGTCATACAGATTACACATGGACACAGACACACACACTCACACACCCGTACATGAACTCATGTCACAATGAAACCGACAGCTGAGAGATTAATTACTCTCTCACTGAACTTTATGCAGAGAGGCCAGAAACCATTAGTAAGTTGAAAAAACAAACACCGTTGCACTATGAAAACAACTTTTTTTTTTTAAACAGTCTTTTTGAGCTTCCCGACCAGCCACATTGGATCAAGCAAGGCTGTGAGTTTGAGGTATCTGTTTCTCTGACTAATGGCAGATGGAGGAAGTTTTCTGGAAACTTATTTTTAAGTATATTATTTTGACTTGTAATCATGCCAGATCTGATTATAAATAAATTGATTGCAAGCTTCAAAGATCCTCCATGAAAAATTTTACTTATATTTGTAATTATCCCATTGACTTTCATTGTATGAATCGAAATATCATCAAAATTTCATTGCATCAAAATATCTTCTTCAGTATTCCTCAGAATAAAGAAATATGCGTATTACGGAAATATACTTAATCGCACAGGTTTGGAACAACATGAGGTTGAAAATCATGCCAATTTTAATTTTTGGGTGACTTATTCTTACTCTCAGAGTCTCAGAAGCATATAGAAATGTAATAAGGATTTTTACATTTTTACAGTTAGGTTACTTTTGCCATCATCTAACGCTCACTTAAAGGTCATCTTGAAAAACACTATTAATTTAATAACACTGTTAAATGTGATCTTTAACAAATCTCAAAATGAATATCCATTTACATACTGTAAATTATAATGTTGTCTATAATGCCTGAATTCACTTGTAGAATTTAGTGTTTAGTATTTTATTTTTTAGTTTATGTAGACAGAAAAGTATAAACCATTATTGGTTATCAGCCGTAACATGAAAATAATTTAATTTGAATTATTGTAGTTTTGTGTTTTTCTATTGTCATAATAACCCCAAGCAGAAATGACATAAACATATGCCTGGATAAACTTGGATTTAATAAGGTCAGATGAACATATAAAAAGGATTAGAATGGAAAATAATAGTGTAATTTCTAAACTTACTTTTATTGTTAGAAGCAGAATTGTGGTCTGTAGGAACACAAAAACAAAGAATCAACTCAGTTGAGGGTAAAACATGAGGTTAATAGGTTTTACAATGATTATTGGTTGCCTATGAAGTGTTTATCCATGTTGATGTTAATGGCTTTAACTATATATGGATAGCCAATATTGCGCTGAGGCCTTTGGCTCCTGTTCAGCTGCCATATTAAGTGAGCCATATGTTATGCTGTCCTGCAGGAACGTGATTTCATACGAGCAGCCGACATAATTCAGTGAAGTGTGAATGTGAGGGCAGGATGATAACAGCTGGATCTTTCATCATACTGCTGCTAAATACAGTTACTACAGGCTGATGTGTACAGTCACTGACACAGCACATGTCCCCTGACTCACACAGTACAGTGATGCCTTGTCTAGACACAAGAAACGAGTCAAAATGCAACCAAACTCAATGCTTAAAACAGTCATATTCAGTGCAAATATTTCAAACCCATATGCTGTTTTTTTTTTCTTCTTTCTTTCAGTGGAAATTTTAAAGAATCTTCACACAACTCTTTTGGATACAACAACTGTTCATAATCACTGTTGCTATAATAAACAGAACAAT
>NW_015537959.1:495346-498814 GCF_001515605.1 Sinocyclocheilus anshuiensis
GTGTGACAAACATGCAAAAAAATAAGAAATCAGGAAGGGGGCCAACACTTTTTCACACCACTGTAAATAGTTAATTGTGAGATTATCAGTGAGTAGTAATGTAATCATTATCTTATTTCATTCAATATTATACAATTATTTTAATATAAATATTATAAATATTATAAAATATTATTAATAAAATATTATATATTAGTTATTAAATATTATACAAACACAATTTATTATGTAAGTAGTTATTTGTAAGATTATCAGAAAGTAGTAATGTAATTATCATGTAATTATTACATAAAAATTTTTATTATTAATTTAAATGATTATAATATTATCAATTATTAAAATATAATAAATTATCGAAATATTATGTATTAATTAAATGTTTATTTTGTAATTTATTTAATTATGTATATTATCTAAATAGTTATTTGGTTTAATTAGAAAAATAATGTTTATTATTGATTAAATGTATTTATTATTTTAATAAATATCATTTAACTGTGTATAAATAATTAATTGTAAGATTATCAGTGAGTAGTAAAATAATAATTATCTTATGTAATAAAAGATTATTTAAAGCTGCAGTCTTTTTTTGGTTAAAAATGATCCAAAATCAATTTTTGAGCAAGTACATAACCAATCAGTGTTCAAACCTATCTCCTTACCTTAGCCCGATTCACAACGGTAAACTTGTAATAATGTTTTCTAATTTGAGTGGTTTGGGTCGTTCGTCTTTGCGTCATTACGTCACGTCAGTGTACATAAAGGAGTCCCGGCTAGTAGACTATATCGCATGTGTGGATGCTGCAGGTGGCGGATCATTTGTAGCATCTTCTTACAGCAGCTGGAATAATTAAACTTGTTATTTTAGTATAGTAATGAGTTCTAAAGAACATTAATTGCTTTTTGAGGTTAAAAGAACAATTTATTTTAATGACATTTGAATGGTATGACAATTAGAGATTAGACTGTACAGAAATTGAAATCTACAGAAAATAACGCAAATACACACTAAATACACAATCACGCAATGTTGATGTTGTTAAAATTAACAATTTGAGAACAAAGTACAGCAATAATAATAATTTACACAGTTTGACGTGATCTGAGTGAACCTTGCGATTGTTGGATTTAATCAGCATTGGTAGCGCAATTGATTGTAAAACTTTTTTTTTTTTTTTCAGTAGGTCAGAACAAAACTGGCAGACATGTTACTTACTTGTTCAGATTACATTTTCTGGTGAAACTTCTTATTTTGGACATACTTCCAAGACATAGTATCCGTAATTCCGAAGTACAGTGAATATCCACACTGGTGCGTTGACTGATAGCCCACACATACACCTCAAAACATAAGATTCATCCGCGCTGGGGAGCACCGATGCACAACCCACGTAAAGAAGATCATTCCGCCAATAACTGCAATTGCAGGTTTCAAACAGAGATGGTGACAAAAAGGCAAAACTTACGGACTGCAGCTTTAATTATTAAAAGATTGTAGGGGTGGAACGGTTCTTACTCATGGTTCGGTTTGTATCACAGTTTTAGAGTCACAGTTTCGGTACAGTTCGGTATGTGCTATGTTTAGGCAAAAACTATACTGTCAAATAAAAATAAAGAAAATAAGAATAATCTATCTAACTACAAGCAACAGCACAAATAAATACAATAGAGTAAAGATACAAATAAAATAAACAGTGATTTCAGGTTGTTTTAGGTAGGTCTAACATTAGTTTTCAGGTACAGAAACTGAATAAAGTAATGAAATGTAAGACAGCATTGCATATTTGACTGTATAAATTAAAGATGAATCTTTATTAAAGTTACAAAAGCTATTCAATCAAGAGCAGTGAGTGATTTCTTTGTTGTTGCTGTTTGATTAATATTAAGAAAGTGCTGTCACTTTAAGAGAATGCACTGATCCAGTGCACTGATACAGTACGTTCAGCCGGCTGTGTCTGCTATAGGATACTTACCAAGATGGGCATTTTGACATAATTTTTGTGTGAATTTGTCCATTTAAACACAATACTTCAGAGAAAGCTTAATATTTGCGCGCGTTCTGAGGCGTGGGTTTGCGCGCTTCGGATGAGCGCAAGCACAAATCTTCTCACTGCACGCAAGCTCGCGTCCTCTGGCTCTTAAATGTTTAAACTGGCAAAGCTTAAATGAGTTTAACTTAAACACAGATATCAACGTGTGCTGTTCAGGTCTCACCTATGCGTGTGCGCCTCAGCACCCGGGTGATGACGGAATAAATGCTCTGTTGTAATGTACTGGGAAGCCAGAATGCACATCCATCAACCAGAAACCTATATTAGCCGAACCCTGTTTGTTTTACATGTTATTTATAGCAAACCATATTACAGATGCGTTGTCAGATTTAAGTTGAACCGCGGTCCTAGCACGTGCCGAACCGTGTGTGGAGAACCATACGGTTCGATTTTTTTTCCCACTAACCATTCCACCCCTGAAAGGTTGTATTATTAAATTATCATTTTTATTAAATATTATTATTATTTATTATATATAATCACATAATAATTACAGTATGTTCTTTACACAAAGCTATTGGCTATTATGGTAAGCTATTGAAAGAGAGTCCCTGCTCTTACCATACTTCAGAAAGAATTTAAAGAATTTAATTTGATATGACATAATGGTGAGTAAATGATGAGTAAATTCCATTTTTGGATGAACTATCTTAACTACCTTAACTTAAAGTTCCCATATTGTCAAAACTGAAATTTCCTGGCTTTTTTCATGATAACTGTGTTCTAGGTGCTATGTAACTACCATATAAGTTTCAAAGCAGTCATTCCACAGTCAAATGCACACAGCCTGCATAAAGTAGCTGTGATTTTTCACGAACTGTTGTGACTTCCGTAAAAAGGTGACGTCAGAACTACACAGTCGCCGCCTTCTGTCACCACCCCGAGCACCGCCCACAGTCCCATCCTCCTTTTGCCAAACCCCCAGACAACATCGCATACATGCCGTTGCTGAGCAACAACAACACGGAAACATGTCGAGAAAACGCTGTTCAGTCTGGATGTCAGGAAACTACATCATTGCACAGTAGGGCTGTGACAGTCACCGTGACAACCGCGTCAACCTTTGTCTTGCCACCGGCGGTAGTGCACGTGACGTCGCACACACTATAACAAGCATAATACAAAGTTTTGTACAAGTGTAATAATAGTAACAGTTACAAATAGTTTTATTTAGACTATAAGTCTATGCTAATTCACAAATGACCTCAAACACCATACACAGCGTTTGATCCTTTAGATTGGCAGGTTTGAGAATCTAAATATCATTGGAAAATACAGTACAGAATACAGAAACCAAATACTACATCGCCAATCTGGAATCATTTCCGTTCATGTCACCCATCCGCATTTGTACAAGTGTCTTCAAGTTCACGTGATCGCAAATGCTCGGCTGGTCAGGTTTGTGTTTACTGCATTC
>NW_015537959.1:499114-501297 GCF_001515605.1 Sinocyclocheilus anshuiensis
CAAGTGTCTTCAAGTTCACGTGATCGCAAACGCTCGGCTGGTCAGGTTTGTATTTACTGCATTCGGTGTTTGAAAAAAAAAAACATGAATTACCATTCTGAAACTTCCTGTTGTAAGTGTGTCTGAGGAGGTGGTTGGGTGTCTCCTATCGTCGCCGATTCGGGGTCTGAGTTCGGCTCAAACATTTAAGGCCGGACAACATTTCCCTCAGCAGTGACCATCATTACTGGTGTTTCTATTGACCTTACTTGTGAGTATCACCAATCCACAGCAGGCTACAGCATACATGACCCTAGTGACCTGTGGTTGGCCTGGCCGTGCATCACTCAGAAAACAACAGACCAATCAGAAGAGAGGCTCATGAATATTAATTAGACATCGACCTGTTCTTGGCAGAGCTCCTGAGAGAGGAGCTGTAAAAATATATTGGGATGGTTTTTGGTACTTATACCACAAATATATATTCTTAAGGACATCAAGACTTAAAATAAAACTCCAGAATTCAAATGTAATTGAAGGCTTGTTAGGAAACGGTGACTTGATTCGCCTGACCCTTCATTGACCTCAGCTTGACACCAGCCTACGACGCCCGATTGAGTCCCTGTCACATCTGGGTCACTCAGATACTCTTTCCTTGTTCCATCACTGTACGATTCATCGAAGCAGCCCACAGAAAGCATCTGGAGTTTGCTATAAAGGCTGGGAGTGTGTTAAATAATTAAAAACGCCCCGAATCTGAAGCCTGCCTCAGGACTTTCGCTGATAAACACGCGTTCTATGGCCACGTGAGCCCACTTTTCATCTGAATGTAGGATAGGGCTCCAAAAGTGGCTGTTCACCCTCACCTGCAGGTGTGCGGCTCGTCCCCCGCCCCGGTTTTGTTTTATACTGTTCAGCTGAAGCTGTGGGATTTCTTTTCTGGTCAGTCAGGCAAGACAGGCTAGTTTCTCAGAGGGGGACGGACATCACCCCTCTGAAAAACGTTATGATGGGAAAACCCATGAAAGATTAATGACAAACAGCCATATTAGGAAGCTGCTGGAGGCCTTTAAATGCTCCTCAAACAAAGTCACTCGCATTGTGTTAGAGCGATGTTTAACATGTGCCTTGTTAAATTTGATTTCTCAGTTCTGAACTCTGACTGATATCTGATACGCTGGTTTGTAATGTCTTGCCAGATCCTGAGATGCAGTTGGTTTAATTGTAATTGCATATAATTTCAGTAATTAATCTTGGCAGATGTCTTCTTTTTCATCATTCTCAATCATTGACTCTGCTTCCTTCCTTTCTTGATCAGCATCCAGTTGTTTTTTGGTGGTCTCTTTGACAGCTGCCGTCAATTACTATTGTGGTGCTGCCCAGCAGTCAGTGCTTTGCCACATAAACCAGGGTTCAGATCAGCAGTTTTGCTTCTGCATTATTATCACTTGAGAAGGACCTGATAAAAATTTGCATATATCTGTTAGCACAAAACGTACTGCACTGACAATGTCAGGGTTGGAGCAAATAAAACAATTAAAAATCTTTTTTGTTAATTGAAGTAAATATAAAATAAATATTAGATGAAAACAAACTTTTTTGTCAGCTGAAATGAATATGAAATAAAATGTAAGTAAAAGATTAAACTAAAATACTAGTGATAAAATTAATATCTGGAAATAAAAACGAAAACTGAAGGGGGGAAAAAAACATAAAATTCAATTACAATTCAATTGAAAACTGAAAATATAACAATAAAAATTATATACATAATAAATAATAGTAAAATAGCACTGCTTTAAACGAGAAATGTTACTTTGGAAACTAACTGAAGCAAGTGTAGAAGCACTAAAACTAAAAATAAAATAAAAAGTTAAAATAAACATAACTGATAATATTTAAAAAGAACAAAAACTAATAAAAATGACAACAGCACAGCAAAATTACTATAAAAATTTAAATTACAATAAAAACTGAAAATATAAAAATAATAGTTTATAAATAATATTAAAATAACACTGCTTTAAAATTAGAAATGTTGCCTTAGAAAGTAACTGAAATCAAACTAGTTTACGTTAAAGTACTAAAACTAACACTGCAATAAAAAATCAAGCTAAATAGAAATATAAAAAACTAATTAAAATGATGAAAGCACATAACAAAATTACTAAAGCTAAATCTAAATGAAAACTAAAAAAAAAAAA
>NW_015537959.1:501842-532675 GCF_001515605.1 Sinocyclocheilus anshuiensis
CATTTTACATTGGTTTGTAAAATAACACTGGGTTGGGGAGCTGCTTTGAAATTGTTACAAGGTACTATAAATTAGCTGAATTGCAATCAAACACTTTTTTACAAAAAAAAAAGTAACTAGCTGGCTTAATGACAGTTGACAGACACGCTATCGCCCCCTTTAATACGGTACCACACACACTTGCAATGTTTTGGCTAAGCTTTTGTGTCTTCATATGCATACTTATGTGGAGAATATTTCTGGCCTAAGTAATCTAGCATTACGACACACTATTGCATCATAAATTTTATCTTGAGCAAGGAGTTATTGGCAATATAAGCCCAAAAATCATGCATGGTTGCATACTATGAAAATCCATACTATGATTTGAGACACTAATCCTAATTTAGCATACTATGCATTTAGCATGCTATACAACTCATGTTATGAATTATATGTTAACATTTATCTCACATGTGGTTCTGTTCTCATACTGTAATTGCTTTCTGTGATTTGATGTGGCATTTTTAGGGTATCATAAAGTTTCTGTGCTGGTTTCTGACAGTACACTGGCACACTGAGCCACAAATACTGAGTCGCTCTCATTGGTTTGTGTGCCAAGTGTTGTGGGCACAGGTGAGCTTGTGAAAGAAACCACAGCATGACAGCGACGGCGCAGACAGATACAGTGAGAGTGCTGAGAAACAGTAGACTTGGCTGTGTTCGTTTGCTAGCGTCTCCACCCGATCTGCAACTGTGACATAAGTGGTTTAGAATGGGGATATTTATAGTGCCGAGGGTCCAGCTGTCATGGGAAGCTCGTCTGCTTGAAGGAAGTGGGACACTCTGTCAGAACTCTGGGACTGAGTGATTTTTTATTTGTTTTTATGGATGATCCTAACAGACAGGTTGATTGGAAATCCTGATGTTTTTACAAAAGCATCCGCAACTTTAAACTCAGGTACCACCTTATGAAGTTTGGCTACATTAAGGGGCGTGTCCTTTTTTCAAATAGCTAATAGAATTTAATTGTCACAGCCATGAATCATGAATTCAGTGGCAGGTGGTATTACAATTTGTAATTTCTGTGCCACTAGTGCCAACAAATAGTTTGTTTGTTTTTTGTCTGAATATAACTATATATTGACATAACCAGTGAGTTGAGTTTGAGGTGTTTGTGAAACAGTGACAGATAGGGCTGTGTGAATAATTGTAATAAAACAGAAATCATTATATGATTTTGTGCAATTATCCAATCATAAAGGCTGCTATTCAGTTAAATATATGCAGAGTTGTGTTTCAAAGTGAAGCGTTGCACTGTGTTCATTTACATGCGAGCTGCACGTGATCTGGTTTTCAGTGTCTCAGAGACACTGTTAATATTAGTTAATATTAATATTACACCATTAATATTAGTACTGTAATTTTACAGTTGTACTATTAAATACAATTATTATTGTTGTTGTTGCTGCTGTTGTAAATATTATTATATTTTCTTAATATCATTTTTTATTTTACAGTGAAATATTACAGCAGTAAGATTTTTCTCATTTTGTTTATTTTTTTCCATTCAGTAACAATATATGAATAATTATATCCATAATTATAATTAGTAGTAGTGGTAGTAATAGTTGTATCATTTATTGTTGTTGTTGTTGTTATTAATTTTCTTACATTTATTTTTGATTTTACAATGAAATATTACCCTAGTAATATTTCTTGTTTTATTACATTTTTTATTTAGTTGTAGTAATAAAAATTATTATTATTATTATTAGCAATTTTATTTTATTTTTGACCAAATTATGCAGTTCTACAAGAAGGCACAATAAACCTGGAGCTTTTTAAATTGCATTTTAAATCACAACCACAGTTTTTATCAGAAAATCGCAATTTGATTTTTTTCATCCCCAAATTGTGATTTGATTCTTCTTTAAAACGATCAATAGTTTTTTCAATTTTTTTTGCTACCACTAATGGGGTAATTTTTCTCTACAAGTGACGTTCCATATCATTTTTTGTACAGCCAGCCATAGACTGACACTGTTGTGCGCTTAATTAAGTTATTTTTTCCCCATGCTGATCTGTCAATCAAATCAGATAACTTCACCTTCTAAACACCACTTAAAACAAAAACGCTGTGTGGTTGGTCATTTTAGATCAGTTGATTTTTTTCCTGTCTAGCTGGGCTAGTAAAAGCTGTACATTTGGACCGACATTAGTGATAAAGTCTGGCTACTCAAGCCTCTGGAAAGGTCAACAATAGTGTCTGGAATGCAGGGTATGCTGCGATGCCCCTCTACGTTCAAGAGCTCTATTAATAACATGAACATGCTACTGTTTCATGCTCTTCCTCTTCCTCATTTCTCTTTCAATTCTCACGCCTTCTTGGGAAAATCTGAAATACAACCGAGGATTGTTCGCAACACCCATTCACCATATTTTACAGACAAATCTCCTTTAGCGGAGAGGCTAACGACATCGGTTTGATATCTGAAAAGATGTCTCATAAGCTGTGAATTATGTTTCATTCGACGTGCTGAAAGACTGCATTGTCCCCAGAGATGGATAAATAGCTTTCTTAATCATCCAGAGTGGCAACTTTACATGTTCATTGTCATGCCCAATGAGGCGTGACAGCGTAACATTCTGTTAGAGGCCATAAAAATGTGGGGTCACTGCCAACCCTTCCCAGAGACACAGAGGGGTCAGTCTCCTCTCGGCGCTGCTGTGTGAGCCATGCCCCACGGGCCTGACGTTACCCTACCGGTCCCGGCATCTATCTGTGCCCCTGGGAACACTTCCAAACAATACACTCCCTTCAGCCCGGGGACGCTTCGGAGGGGCCGGCTCAGAGTTTTATCCTTTGATACAGGGTGAAGTGCTTGTCGTTCTTGTGTGGAATCCTTGCTCTCTCACTCTTTCGTTTTCTCCTTCCCCCTCTTTCTCTATGACTGGTCTGTGAAGAGGAGACTCTGCATTGTGTTGGCCTTAACTGTCATTGTTGTTAAATGAACACCACCTGCATGTCTTTTCTAGTGAAGATTTAAAAGCAGTCGGCCTAACGAGCCTCTATTATTCCGTTTGCTGTTCGCTAACTGTGGAGGTTGAGCTCTTTTTGAGACCTTTTGTCTGTGCTGCTTTTCAGGGTACAACCTAATGTTGAGAGGGTTTTTGTAATCGCTCAACAGGACCTCTTGGAACACACCTCCAAAATCTGGTAATAGGTCAGCTTGGGGCACTTTTATTTGTTTGGTTTGGTTAATAGTAGTAGTTAATGGTTAATTCTACTGTCATTCTCTGTTAACTCAGGTGAAATTTAGTGAATTAATTGGACGTTGGTATGTCTTTATATACGGTTTGGCAGAGGCACTCACTCGGTTAGCTTTAGCATGTTTTCGCTAACAAGTCTGTCATTAGTTGGCAACTTAACAACGTTTAGTTGTATTAGTCACCTCATTTTCAGACTGTTTTGGTGCTTGAAACCTTTTCTTACAAATTTTACACCTAATGAATTTCTTTATACAAATTATGTTTTAAATGATGGACTGTTTGTTTAAAATTCAAATGAGCTGACTCGTATCAGTGGCCTAGAAACAGTTTTATTCTGGTCTCCTCTTTGGGTGGCCACTATGTTGAGATCACATGACCAGCTGAATACTTCTCACTTCTCATGACTTATGTGTGCCCTTACTTTTTAGTGAATCAAAGCATACTGCATGACCAGTGGAGTCTGATTCTTTATCTAGTGACTCTTATGATCCGGTTCTTTTTAGTGAATCAAAAACATACTGCATTGCCGCTTAAATAACTGGCTCATAGAGAGTATTTTGATCAGGAATTGGCAATCAGACATGCCAAATAAACAACTATTGTGAGCCATTTCTTTTTAGTGAATCATAAACATACAGCATGGGCACTAAAATGAACCTATGAGTCTATTAATCAGGAATCAGACATAAGAACGAATGACTCTTATGAGCCGGTTCTTTTTAATGATTCATTCAGTGTAACAAACCATCGTCATTCTGCGTAACAGCTACTTTATGTAAAAATTAAACAACATACTTATTCTGCCCTGTACAAATTAAAATATATAAAAATTTGTGATTGTATTAAAATGTTTTCTATTTTCAATCATTTTGACTTCCTTACTAAAACCTAGTGGTTTGAAGGATTGTGGCAAAGTATACTGATTTAAAATATCAATTAATGGGTGTTTTGGGGTTGCACTGTGATGCTTGAATAGAGAGACTTTTAATTTGTCATCAAATTATTCTTGTTCTGCATGATTTGTTGATATGTGAACTATTGTTACACTGAATGACATTTTAGTAGATGTCTTCTGTAAATCTTGGTGAAAAGTATGATTTTGTGCTCAGAAAAAAAAGACTGTATTGCACTTTTATTTGCATGAAAACTAGTTTTTGTCTCTGACCCACATTAATTATTGAAATTATTACAGAATTTCTGTTTTCCAAATACTTCTTCCTCAAATTAAAAAGAATCATTAATGGACCAATTATAGAACAAGAATCGGAACCAGAATTGTTACATTCCTTTTGATTCAAACCCCCACTTTTATCTTAAAATCTTACAATATAGAAAATATGGTTTTCAAAGTTGGTAAATTACACTCCAAAGTTGCTGCATAGTCATTGCTGGTTAATCATTTATCATACAAATAATTTGTCAGCAGGAAATAGCCAAACCAAATAGAGGTAACTGCAAGGCCAACATTTCATGAGTATTAAGACCCTAAAATAATTTTATTCATTGACCTGCAGTCAGTTTTTGTAAGTGTCTCTATACTGTGCATTTAAACTGTGCCCATTTATTCCATGCTGTCTTGGAGAAAAGCGATCAGTAGTGGACGAGTGAATGTGGGAAATGAACGAAAGGTTCTCCACTTGGGGTAATGGAGAATCAGGGGTGATGCTGAGCCATAACACAAGTAATCAAATCATTATTTAACTTTTTATCTTATTGATTGTTTAGGTCAGCTTGAATTGCCTCAAGAAAGCGGAGACTACTACCCTATAATGGCCTCTTATTAATCACATCTTATTCATATAAAACATCATCGACAGTTTTCCTCCTCAGAGTACAGGATCTCTGCCAATCTGCTACTGCAGAGCAATGCATTAGGACTTCGATGGTGACTTAGGGCCTATATCATCCAATTTGCTGTCAGGGAAGGATTGCTCAGCTCAACAGCTGTGACTCTCATGAGCCACAATGGCATTAAGCCTCCTCTCTTCAGATTGCTCAATGCCGCTCTGTGTAAGAGCTAATCGGCATGTTTTTCTCCCCTCACAGACTGTCTCCACAGGCATGTGCTATGCCACTGGATAACCAAGAGGACAGCAGCCTCCTGAACATTATATGTCTGACAAATGGTATGTGTGCTGTTTTCCCATCGTATTTCTTAAATATGGCTGTTTTTACAGGCCTTATCTGAAGATTGCTGTCTTGTGTCCAAATTATTATTCATTTTTGTAGCAGACCACTTCATTCTATTCATGTATTCACGTATAAATATGTGGTATTATCATGTTTTGTACATATAAAATGGTAATACTTGGTATTATTTTAAGTACCTTTTTATTGTTACTTAAAGCATTATACCATGGTAATATTTATTTGTTTGTTTATTTATTTCATGTAAATATTTATTTATTTGGGACATGTGCAAAAACAGTAATATTTTGTAAATGTACCATGGTAAGATAGTGTTTTTAATTTATTAAATTTTTTTTATAAATTTTTTTTTGTACATCTACCATGATAATACCACACTTTTGGAAATGTATTCTTTTAAATCCATTTTCTAATTTATTTAAATATGTATTTAAACACCACATGGTACATATTTTAGATTATATTTCCACAAAACAAAACAAAAAAATACTATAATATGTTTTTGTTGTTATTGTTATTTTGTACATTTACACTTACATTATATTTTCTTTATATTTAAATAATAAATATTATTATTTGATAATAGTTCAGAGTACCATTTTAAATGAATATGAATGATTTAAAATGAATATTTTGAATGAATATGGTATAATACGGAGTATCATTCAGTTCTGTGTTGAGGCTGACTGATTGAACTTTTTTTTTTTCAGCAACCATAGTATTGTTCATTGATCAGTATTCAATAGTAATATTTATATTTATATATTTCACTTAAAAAGTACAGTACATTTTCATCATTCAATACTTTTTTTTTTTTCTATTTTTCTTGGAGTGTTATGTTTGCTATCCATTTGTTAGTATCCATTTTAAATCGTATCCAACAGTATCCAATTAAAATTTTAAATCATTTTAAATTTATCGGTTGATTAATTGGTTATTGGACAGTGTGGTCCAACCTAGTTATTGGTAAAATCCACTATCAACCTCTACTTCTGTGGTATATATCAAAATGCCATAATATTTCCATTTGATACCACCACAGTACTTTTGTTGATTTATTTATTTATTTGTTTGTTTATACAACATATTCCTTTGCTTTGTACATGACAGGCCTGACAATTATTCTTAGTTTTAATAATAATAATAGCCTAATTCCTTAAATTTAATTATTCCTAACATGTCGTTAACTAACTGTACTATGTTTGGCTCTGTGCTGTGAGCTGATTCCATTACTGACTCATGTCACATGCAATCAGTGTTTTTGCAGTGCACTGTGGGATGGCCCTCATCTTGACCCTGCTTCAGTCCCTCATCCTGGGTGTTCTGGGGGTCCACAGCAGTTATCCTTGCTTTTCCTCCAATGACACAGTCTTCCAGCACCTGGCATTGCACCCTGACCCCAGCATAGGAACAGTCTACGTGGGGGCTCGGGACCATCTGTTCCAGCTCGCTGGCCTTGATGGCCTCCGTCTTGAAGTGGATGAGAGAACCGGCCCCGTGAGAGACAGCAAGGACTGCCTGCCTCCGGTTACCCTGGAGAACTGCCCTCAGGCTGGACTCGTTAACAATCACAACAAGCTACTGTTAGTGGATCCATATTCCCTCCTGATCATCACCTGTGGCAGCGTACACCAGGGCACTTGCCAGAAACGCAGCCTAGCCAATGTGAAAGAAGTCCTCTTCTCTGCCGAGAGGCCTGTTGATACACAATATGTGGCGGCTAACGACCCTACGGCGTCAACGGTTGGGCTTGTGGTGCGACCGCAAGACAAGGATCCTGTCCTTTATGTGGGACGAGGCTACACCAGCAGTCACCCGCCAGTCTCCACTCGACAACTTTCGACAGAGCCAGTGTTTTCCTACGAGGAAACGGCCAAGCTCGCTGTAGCCGGGCGCCTCTCGGAGTACGATCACAATTTTGTCGCAACCTTTGCGCGACGCAACCACGTCTACTTTTTATTCTACAGGCGTGACCTGAAAGCTGCATCGAGGGAATATCGTACGTACGTGGCACGGGTGTGCTTGGACGATCAGGCGTATTACTCCTACGTTGAGGTTCCGCTAATGTGTCGCTCGGGCTCAACAGGAAGGAACTACAATTTCCTCCAGGGGGCGCAGGTGGACGGCCAGGAATCTGGAGGCTCGCAGGTTTTGATGGGAGTCTTTTCAACGGCGGTTAGTGCTACTAATGGACCCGGCGAGGAATCTGCATTGTGTGTGTACTCTCTGGATGAAGTGGACCGCGGTATTGATACTACACGAGACCTGTGCTACACGCAATACGGGGAGAAAGATGGCAACAAGGTGGCATACATTGAGTATGACGTTAAATCCAACTGTGCCAACCTACCTACAGTGAGTAAATGAATGGAGAGTTTCAAATATTCTCTTAAGCTGTATCCTAACAAATAGTGACGCAATATAGAGGGGAAAAAATACGTTCCAAGTTAATGGAATTTTTTTTCAGCATGAAATGAAAATTCACTCTATTTTCTAAATGCTATAAAAGTTATAGATCTTATTGTAAATGATTCATAGAGGTGTAGCAATAGAGGTGGGCAATATGATCAAGATCATATTTATTGATATGACTAATTTTTTTTTCGTTATAACATTGGATATCACAATACAGTTATGTATCTTTTATTTTATCTTTGTTAGTAAAAAATATCATACCACCCATCGGTAGTTGTAAAATAAGCCTTAGCAAGACAAAGGATTCAGGCATTTTATTCCAAAACTGTACTCCAAAATGTAATTTCCACCACAGAATTCTGTTAAATGCAATATGTCATTTGAAATGTGGTAGAAATTACATGATAGAATGATAGAATTCTTCTGTGATGTGATGCTTTTGGACATCGTTAGTAGACTAATTAAACTATTGAGAGTGTGAAAAGTGTGTTTTAGTATGTCACACCACTTTGTTACACTGTATACCTATGGCTGTGTAATATTGTGTTGGGAAAAAATGATAACCCAAGTGATCTGAGCCAGGGCATAAATAAGAGGGTTAGAAAAGCCCTGGAGAAGACTATTTTATTGATGCTAAAAATATATTCAATTTATCACACTTGATAATGACAAAGTGTTCATTTTACAGGAATATTTGATCGATGCAGTTCACTTCACATTGAAACGTTATACATATACATTATCCATATAAATAGGTTTTGAGGTCAACCATTTCCACATAATCATCATAGTAGTTTAACTTTGTTTGAAAAGCATGGGAAAATGGGGAAAGGATGCCCACAATGTAACTCTAGGGAACTGGGCCGCATCATTTTCCTATAACAGTGTATTCAAACTAACATTTATCCTAATTTAGATGCATTGCCCCTCATTAATTCTCAGGCAAATTGCTTTAGCTCATACGATTCTGCCTGCCATGATCTGAGTGAATTATGTTTTTACTCTTTGATGAGCATAAGACAGGCCTACCTAGCATTAGTCCTAACAAGATCTTAAGATAAATCAAAGACCTCAAGGATGTGGGCTCACGGGCAAACAACCTCCTCATGACCTCCATGTATTTGCCTATTCAGCATCCAGAACCCAGCCTGCTCAGTCCTAAACAAGGTTATTCGGATCAATTAACCCTCCAAGCTTAAACTACTAATGATGTCTGCTAGAGAGGAGAAAGTCTGAAGAGGGTTAGATGTCTAGAAGACTTCTAGAAAGGAGAGAATTGCCTGTTAAAGGGATAGTTAGTTTAGCTTGTTTTAGCTGTCATTTATCGACCGTCATGATGTATAAACCAATATGACTTTACTTTATAGGACACTGAAGGAAATATTCAGCAGAATGGTCATGTGGATCTTTTTAATACAATGAAAGTGAATTGGGATAGATCTCCAAAACATTTAAAAAAATATATCATAAACGTACCATAGATAAGTTCTCATTCGACATATTATTGAAGCAGCACAGTAGCTTTCTTGTTATTCTGCCAAACGTATTGTTGCATTTGCTAAAATAATGACTTTAATGTTTGTCTGTTCATCATGCAAAGCTATTTGACTTTAGACTTATATGGCACAGTTCATACAGAATACTTTTATAATGATTTATTATGCTTTTTTGTCCATTTTGGAGCTTGACAGACTCTGGTCCCCATCCACTTTCATTGATTGAAAAAGAGCAGCTTGAACATTCTTCGAAACATCTTCTTTTGCATTCCACTGAAGGAAGAAAGTCATGTTTTAACAACGTGAGGTTGAATAAATGATGACAGATGTTTTGTGTGAACAATCCCTTTAAATAGGATGTCACTGATCCACAGACGAACACTGCCACCCAAATACAGGATTCTTTGTGTTTCTTGCAAATCCTCAAACACTGAAACACATTTTCCTGATCCCCATATGCTCTTAGGCTGGTACACAAACAGATCACTTCTGATAATGAGGGAACATGGCATGACATGCAAGCTAGATTTTATCAAAGAACGCTGGAGCAGATTTGATAGCGTTAGACTCAAAGAAAGGAGCAGCCTAGTGTGAGACCAAGATAATCTTCATCTAATCTGGCTTTTTGAACTAAGAGGATTTGACAGCCTTGAGGCAATAGACTGAGAACTATGGTTAAAAAAAAACAGAGAATTGCAGAGTTTATTATTACACAACATGAAACTGGATTATGTCACAATGGTTTTGCCAAAACCAAAGTCACAAAACCTTGTTTTTGTGTCCCACAGAACACCCTGAAGGCTTATCCCTGTGGCTCGGATCACACCCCGAGTCCAATGGCGAGCCGGGAGTCGGTTGAAGCTGAAGCTGTATTGGACAGCTCATCCGCCCGTCTCACTGCTGTCGCCGTTAGTGTAAAAGAGGGGCACACTATTGTTTTCTTGGGTGACTCCAAAGGCAATTTGCATAAGGTATGTGACATGAAAATTAGCCGTTTGACTGGTCATTTCTAAAACAATTTATTTATGATTTATAGTATGCCTTTTAAACCACTAGGGAAATATTAGTCCACTTAATATGGTAATATTATCTGCCTACTTAAGCAGATGGAAAGAGATTTCGCCTGCAGGGTGAATGTGTCATAGCCAAGACAGTGCTGAAACAGCATACCTAAAGGTTTTTTGTGTTTCCTCAGTGGGACCGCAGAGCAGCCTTCAACACAAACCACACTGTGTGAAACACTGTATTTGCAGGATTGTGATTGCTCAGAGACCACCGGAGTCTCAGTTTGACCATGCTTGTAAATTCAAAGGGCTCGTGAGCTGAAATTTAAACACAGACCAAGTTACGTCTAGGCCTTGCACTGACTGGATTTGTGTGTCTCAATGGGCAAAGGTTAAACCGTAGTGTTTGGTTAATTCTGAACAACAGTGCATGACCCAAGCCTCCCTATGACAGCCATCCACTGTTCTCTGCTGTTTTGACACATTTTGGCAAGTCAGTGTTATTGTTCACAAGCATGTGTGACATTTTCACAGTGGAAGACAAGTGACGCATTTAGACAACAACATAATGAATAGGCATCATAACAATATGCATAAGGTGTTAAAGTTTGGCTATTTAATATGTTACGTTTTATTAAATTTAATTCTATCGCAACAACAGAAATGGGAAGTGTATGTATTGTGTATTATATAAATAGAAATTATATTTTATATACTGTAAATATATGTTAACAGGTAGAATTGAAATATGAAAATAACACAATACACACTTTACTAGATAGACAGACAGACAGACAGATAGATAGATGTATAGAGTATAGATATATATGTATGTATAGAGAGAGAGATCAAATTGTTTAAATATTTATATTTAATTATATTTATATTTAATTTCACTTTACTTACAAACACAAATAAATTAATAAATATTTAAGTATATTATAATTAACTCACCAGAAAGATAATTTCAGTTGAAATGAACTGAAAAAAACTGAAGAATCGCATATACATTTGTATTTTCCCTCACAAACATACATGCAGGTACACCTCCTCTAACCCTACATCTACACAACTATTCAGTCTTGCATGATACGATGATGTTGCAATGCATGATTCCTCCTGCAGTAGACTGGCCGGCAGTTTGTCAATGCTAATCCAGTTAAAACGCAAACCTGACTGGGTGGAGTGTGTGAGCAGCTCGCGGTATAAAGGTGTCTGAGACTCTTAAGCAGGATACCTGCTCTTCTGAGGGGATTCTCACTATTCTAATCTGGTTTTCTGAAATCAACCCCAGTCATGATAGAATTCAAGAGGCATTAGGCACCTCTCTCAGATCCTTGCATGTCGTTTTCCTTTAATAAGACTTAGAAGTGTTCTAACACTAAACCATTTCAGCAGACACTTTCAGGACTTTTAGTTAGACCTGTCCACATCCAGCTCTCCTCGTGTCTCTAAGGTGTCCTGTTGCTATTTATGTAGTTTCATAAGCCTAAATATTCAATTAAACCTTGAGGAAGTTCTTAGGAGCTGTTGTCAGGTACACTTTTTTTTTTTGTGGCAAGTTCAAGGTGCTTTTTATCTCATGTTAGGTGTTCCTGGGTAACTCAGGAGAGGTGAAGAAGTACTCCACCCTTCTCATCCAACCTGGTTTGGCCATCAACAGTGACTTACTGCTGGATTCCACCAATAGACACATCTACATCATGACCAGCCATTCTGTGAGTTAACAAATCATGTCATTAGTACTACCAGTCAAAAATATTAATTAAGGTTTGTTTTTCTTATGCTCATCAAGGCTGTATTTATTAGATATTGTGTATTTGATATTATGAACTATTATTACAAATGTAAATAGTTTCAACATTGATGCAATGTACTTATAACAACTGTAAAACTATATTTGTAATAATTATAGGATAATTAAGTATGTTTAAAATCATTTTAGTTTTGCCTGATTTTTGGAAAATGTTGTTTAAATAAAAGCAAAAAAAAAATATATATATATATATATATATATATATATAAATTTTAAACCAATTTGATGATGTTTACAGAGTGTAGTACTCTGAGGTTAATTTTACTGAGGTGAACATGCGTCCTCTTTTTCCCAGACGTGTCCTGGTCAGGATTTCTAAATGGCCTAAAATTTCTGGGTTTTGGCTTTGTTTTCCTGTTGTTTTTCATTCCTGAAGATAATGATTGAAAAGTAGTTTGACCAATAGCGTGCAGGCATTGTACGTAACCGACCAATCGTGGCATGCGAAAAAGTGGGATCTACAGAGAACGGTCAAAGCAATGAAATGCTTGCATATAATGTAGAAGTACTGTACAGAACATGTCAATAGGAAAACAAAGCCAAAACCTGGACATTTTAGCCAATTTGGAATAAGAGGACGTATGGTCACTCTAGTTTAATGATTTTTATGATATTCAAATACATGCTGCAAAATTTCCACTCCTAATCAGCATAAAAAAAGTTTAAAAGTGCATATTTGATGTAGTTCACGATCACATTCCCCCATATGCCTGGAGTGGAAACTCTGGGTCATAGCTGTGTGTTGTGTGTGATTTCTCCTGCTGTGCTGTGTGGTCAGGTGGAGAAGAGGCCTGTGGCAGAGTGTGACAAGCACACTGATTGCACTTCCTGTCTGGCAGTGAAGGACCCATACTGCGGGTGGTGTGTTCTTGATGGCCGGTGAGTTTCCTGCATTGGACTGCAGTTTTCAGTTTATTTAAGAAGTATTTCTCTGTCTGTCAGTTATCTTACTCATCATCCTGTTTGGTCATTTTTTTCCTCTCTCCTCCAGGTGTGGGATGCGTTCAGACTGTAGGCTGGGCTCTGTTGAAGGTCATTGGCTGTGGAGCTTTGATGAGCAGCAGCAGTGCTTGAGAGTGGAGTCACTGAGCCAATATAACGCCAGCCTTGGAGAACAGAAACAGGTATAAAATCATCCTGTCAGAAACACCATCAAAATTCAGTCCTCCTTCAGCCATAAAGCCTAAAAGTAAATCCTGTAATATTTCATTTAATATCTTTCATTCACTACAAGGTTCAAAACAGTAATATTGTGTAATGATATCGGAATTTAAAGTAACTGCTTTCTATTGTAATGTATGTTAAAATGTCATTTATTTCTGTGATGCAAAACTGAATTTTCAGCATCATAACTGAGTCTTCAGTGTCTTCAGTGTCACATTAATTGTGTAATAATAATTGTAATATGCTGATTTGCTGCTCAAGAAACATTTCTTATTGTTATTAATGTTAAAAACAGCTGTGTTGCTTCATATTTTTGTTGGAAACTGATACATTTCTTCAGGATTCTTTAATGAATAGAAAGTTCAAAAGAACAGTATTTATTTATTTTTTGTAAAATTATAAATGTCTGTACTTTCACTTCTAATCAAATTACTGCATCGTTGTGAAATAACTGACCCTCGTGTTGTTCCAAACCTGTATGCATTTTTTTCTTCTTCTGAACACAAAATAAGTTATTTTGACGATTGTTGGTAATTAAACAGTTTTGGTTCCCATTGACTTCCATTGTATTTTTTTTCCATACAAATGTAATTCACTGGGAACCGAAAATGTTTAATTATCAACATTCTTCACAATATCTATTTTTTTTTGTTCAGAAGAAGTTAGAAATGCTGCCAGAAGCGAGTAAATGATGGCAGAATTTTCATTTTTGGATGAACTATCCCTTTAATTAAAACTCTTGAACAATAATATATATGACATATAATATATCCAGAGCTGTAAATGGTCAAATTAAATAATTGTTTCTTTGTGTTTCAGTTAGCATATGGTTAGCGAGCTACAGTAATTAGTCTCTAAGCTAGCAGACTCTGCCAGTGTACTCCCTAATGGGATAATTCACACATTATCTTGCCTCATTTTTTATGCTTAAAGCTTTTTCCCCAATCATTGTCATATTTATTTAATTATTCCTTAAGGGATTCTTTTCTAATGAATTATCAAAGCTATAAAGCTTAATGACACAAAAAAATATGTTTTGTGTTACCGGTCAATGATTGCTTGATTATAACCATGGCTAATATGTGTCTTTTGTGTGTGTGTGTGTGTGTGTGTGTGTGTGTGTGTGTGTGTGTGTGTGTTTATTGCTGTGGGTGTCCCGGGTTTGCCCAGTCTGTCAGAGGGTGACATGTACTCGTGTTTCTTTGAAGACACTGAAACAGCTGCTTCGGTCCAGGGCACCACAGTCACCTGTGCCACTCCTGAGGCCCACAGACTTCCTCCAGTACCACAGGGAGAGGGTGAGAAAACCCACACACTAATGATGTTTGACTTGTTTGAATCATTTTCAAGTTTTCAACAACTTGACAAACTGGCCTCAAGGAACTGGTTTACTGTGTGTGGAACCATTTATGAGTGGGAGTGTCATGATTGACTTTCAAGCACCAATCAACTTAATATAATTACAATCCAGATTGTCAGTGTGACTTTTTCTCACAGTTAAGAGCGACTTCCTCTACCGCTCAAACTTTTGGGGTCAGTAATATTTAAAAATACTAATAATGCTTTAATTCAGCAAGGATGCATTCAGTTGATCCAAAGTGACTGTAAAGGCATTTATAATTTTACAAAAAATGTCTGTTACAACTAAATGCTGTAATTTGGAACTTTCTATTCATAAAATAATCCTGAAAAAAATATATCACAGTTTCCACAGAAATATGAAGCAGCACAACTGTTTTAAACATTGATAATAAGAAGAAATGTTTCTTGAGCTGCAAATCGGCATATTAAAATGATTTCTGAAGGATCATGTGACACTGAAGGCTGGAGTAATGATGCTGAAAATTCAGCTTTGCATCACGGGAGTAAATTACAATATATTCAAATAGAAAATTTTAATAATATTTCACAATATTACAATTTTTACTGTATTTTTGATCAAATAAATGCAGCCTTGAGAGACTTATTTCAAAAACATCAGACAAATCATTTGAACAGTAGTACATCAGCCTGGGATCATTCTGGAATTTTAGAATAGTCATGTTCCAGTTTCACTTCCACTGATGGTTTTCCGCACCATTACTCTTACTCTTCCATTGAAGCATTCCACTGAAAAGTTAATGACGCTACATGAATGGTGACATAAGCTGTGGATGGTGCATTTAACTTCATCTCATTATTTTTTAAGGTATTATGTGACATGATGTTCCAGCGCCATAATATCCGTTTAACATTTTGACCCAGAGTCCTCTCATGTTTGTCCTCTATAACAGATTCTGTGTCCATCACGCTGTCCCTGCGCTTTCGGCCGGTCATCGTAGCACTCGCAGACTTCACCTTCTACGACTGCTCTGTGGCGCAGCAGCTCTCTGGCACCAGGCCGTAAGTCACATGGACTCTCCTGCGTTTTAATGCCACATTATGCCAATAAAGCAATCACAAAAATACAGTACAATGTTTTTTCATTCTTAAAGAGATAGTTCACACAAAAAATGAAAATTCGGTCATCATTTACTCCCCATCATGTTGTTTCAAATCTGTAATAATTGAAAAATGACTAATATTAATAAATGCTAATTCATGTTAATTCATGTTAACTAATGTAGTTAACTAATGTTAACAAATAAAACCTTATTGTAAAGTGGTAGTGAAAAGTTTTAGCCATTTAGTGTCATGCCATCATCATCCAAAAGCAATATTAAAACATCCATTGGTGAGCGGCTGTCATGCGTTGAAGAATGTCCCAGAGGTGTGCGATGGGCAGGGCAGCTGTCTGTCTCTCCGGACCTCACTAACACATCCCTGATGATTTAACAGCTGTTTCCCACATTCCACCATTCCTCCGCCCTGACCATCCTCCCTTACCCATACACCCCTGCAGACAGCCGCTGATGGCGCGGCTCTCCCTGATGCTGTTTTGATTTGCGATGTGGGAAAGCTGTGAACTCAGCTCTGTGATGTTTGATGAGTTTAGGGGAGTCGTGTGTAATTCTAGAGCTCAGCTATTTTGGATGCTGGGCTGCTTTGCTGTCTTCATCTGAATGCTCAGAGGGGTGTAGATGGGTTTAATTTATGCAGTCACTTTTAAACTTTTGGCCCATTGTGTTCTGTCTCGCTGTTTTTAGGTGTAGGGGCTGTGTGAACAGCCGCTGGAAATGTAACTGGTGCGTCCACCAGCATGTGTGCACTCACCGGTCCACATGTGACCGTGGTGCGATCATCTACAACCAGCATGTAAGTTTTTGTTAATATGTGAGGTCATATCTGTGAGTTTGATATGCTGTGCAATTATAGTGGAGCCAAAAAGTCTGAGACCAACAGTGAAAGTGCATGTTTATATTTTAAAACGTTTTTTTTGACAAATTAGTTTTTTAGCTAATGTATATTTTACAAAAATACAAATTGTTTTATGAGCATGTGGAATGTTTAAGTGGAAAAAAGTATTCGATTTTGTCCCGATTTTGTTACAAATGTACTTATTTGATTAGTGAACTAGAAATAGTAGAATATGAAAATGTGAAATTTCTTATTCAATTTGTCATTCTTTTTTTTTTTTTTTTCAAAATGTTTATTAATTCAAGTTTTAAATCAAAGGTTTTCAGTGTGGTATCAGACTTTTAAACCCCACTGTATGTGTTTTTGGCTCCTTTTGCTTAACCGTTTTTGGTTCATATTAACTACCATTTGAAAATTTGGAGACAGTAAGGTTTAAAAAAATAATAATTTAATACTTTTTTTTCAGCAAGAATGCATTAAATTGATGACAACAGAACATTAAAGACATTTATGTTACAAAAGATTTCTATTAAATAAATGCTATTCTTTTGAACTTTTTATTCATCAAAGAATCTTGGAAAAAAGTATCACAGTTTCCGCAAAAATATTAAGCAAAACAATTGTTTACAACATTATCATTATAAGAAATGTTTCCAAATCAGCATATTATATGATTCTGAAGGATCGTGTGACACTGAAGACTGGCGTAATGGTGCTGATGGTGAAATGGTGAAATTCACAGAAATATAAATATAAAATATGTTCAAATAAAAAAAATTTAATAAATGCAGCCTTCAAAAATCTTACCAACCCCAGACTTTTAAATGGTAGTACACATAACGCTTGCATATGTGTTTTATGATTTTTAATGTTTAATTCAGCACCATTGTTTATTGATTTGAGTTGATATTAATTTATTTCAGTTGCCATTTATTTCATTTTTCCCCTCATTCTCTCTGTTCTGTGTTCGTCTAAAGTTTTCGCTCACCACGTCTGCTCCTCAAACAATAAAAGACTTTGACGCGTACACATACACCACCTCCACACCCACGACAACAACCCTCTCGACCACTGAGGTTGCCATAACGACCGAAGCCATTGTCATGACTACCCCTCCAGTGACCCCTCCCACTACTCCAGAGCCCACCGCCGCCCCCACAACAACTCTGGAAACCACAACCCCACTCAACCAACCACCCACCACCCCCAACCACGCTACAACCTCCTCTACGCACCCATCCAGTGCCACTACAGAGTCAACCGATACCATCACAGAGGCCACGACCCTATCGAAAAATGCCTCTTGGATGGAGGAGAGCATCCAGGTAGGTTTGCTGTCAACACCGACTCCGCAATCATATGAAGAACTTGTCGGAGTTTCGTCGCATGAAGAGGCCGCTGAAGTGACGCTGCCCACGTTGAGAGCTGGGGAAGTGGTGACGATGGGGCCGTTGATTGAAGCGCTGCCCTCATCCTCCTCTGAAGTGGTTACCCTCTCGCAGGCGGAGATGGATGTAGATGCACTTATAGACACGGGCGTCCCTGTGTTGTCAGCCAGCGCCCCCTCTGGCGACGGCGAGGCAGGGCCTGATTCATCCGATTTCCCCCTCGCTCCAGACACAGACTACCAGTCCGACTCAGCTGACCTTTTCCTCCTGGTGAGTGTGGTTCCTCGGGCCAACTCTGCTCGCATGTAGCGCTGTAGATCCTGGAGGTTGAACGTACCTAAAGCGTAAATTACATGCGTGAATGATGGGATATATAATTAAATAGATGAAAGCAGTTCTGCTCTATTACTAATTCGACCATAATTATATATTAAAGTCATTTAATGTCACAACATTAAAGCAATGTTCTGGGTTCATGATGATGCACAGAAATTAATTTTGACTCGTTCATCAGTTTGTAAAAAACAAGCAAAAATCTGGGTTACAGTAATGCTCTTGCAGTTTAAATGGATAGTTCACCATAAAAAAAAGAAAATTCTGTCGTCATTTACTCACTCTCATGTCGTTGCAAACCTGTATGACTTACTGTGGAAAAATGATTTTGAAAAATGTTTCTTCTGTTTTTGTTCATACAATGAAAGTTAATGGGGTCCAAACATGTTGTTTTGGACCCCATTGACTTACATTTTAAATACAAAAACACCTTGTAAAAGAAACACTTTTCAAATTTTTTACTTTTTCTGAACTGTCCATTTAACTAAGTATAGAGTGTAACACAGGTTCCGGTAGTAAAAATCCCATTTTTTTCTATAGGGTAATTTTTAACATAAACTTATCAACAAAAAACTTTGAAGACAGACCTACTGTGAGCTACATATGGTATATGCTTTTGTTGAAGCCATCAGCCATCATTATTTCAGCCTATTTCTTTAATCATGTTTAGCAGCAGAATACCTGGTTTAAAAAAAGGAAATACATTACCCATGATTCTTCAAAAAAAAAAAAAATCTCCACCTATCAGGGAATTAAAGCAAGCAAAGAGCACCAAAAGAGCTCTTTAGTGCCCGCCCACTCCAATGAAGCACCACAAATCACACAATAGTCAGTCTCCCTATGCTCTCAAACTGGTAAATATTGTAGTAATTGTAAAATATACTATTTCTGTGTGTATGTATGAATTTACAGGCCCATAAATGTATCCAAGCATCCATCATTTTTCACCATGTCATTCACAATGCTTAATGGGATTGTAGTTCTTTCCCTCATTAAAGCTGATAAGTACACAGTAATGTACTTTTGTCTTTTTTTTTTTTTTGCTTCAAATCAACGTTTTTAATGTTGTTACTCACCTCGTAACTGGTTGATATGGTTCATGGATTATAACTCTTTAACAAAGACTTTTTTAAACCCCTATGGGAAAAATTAACAGAAAAAAAATACTTCCAGAACCAGTGCCGCTGAAAAGTTGGGAGGGATACTGTTGCCCTGTATTGAACCCAGAACATTTCTTTAATCATTTAATTAGCTTCTGGTGGCTGTTCCCCATGTGCTTTTTTTTTGTCCATTTTGTTTTTCATTAAATCTTAGTTTAACACACTCACTTTTGTTGTGCTGCCATTCTGCTTGTTATACATGTTGCTGTAATATAGCAGAAGCTGAAAGATATTCCACATCTGCTCTTTTCGAAGCCGTGGTGTGTGTAATTTAGTGTGTTGTCCATCTGTGTGTGATCAGGAAGAGGAGAGTTTACTCGTGAGCAGAGGTCCTCACGCCTGTCCGTGTGTGGAGGGCATCCAGGGCAGCTTGCTCCTACCTGTCAATGTCGAGAGGAAGATCACACTGCTGGGACGCAACTTACACTTCTATCAGGTAATGCAACGTCTTGAGGCTTGTTGGGGCTTGACTATGAGAATAATGACTGGTAATGCTCACATAGACAGCAAGGGGCTGTCTGACTGACATGCACAGCAACCAACGGTGTTTTTTTACGGGACATTTAGGGGAGAGTACATCTGAAACCAATCATCCCACATTAATTGACTGATGTGCAACATTGTGGAGACTGCACAGCAGTCTCAGTGAAGGCAAGACTATAAATTAGTAGAACAAAGTTGTCAGTTGTGCTTGAGGGTTATAAAAATTATAAACTGAATAGGTTTGAATGTTTATGTGAATAGTTGTTCTTAGAAGTCTGGTAACCTCTGGCCCCACACTAACATAAACCTGCATTAAAGTTTGGGGTCAGTAAGATTTTTCAATGGAATTTTTCAAATAAGTCTCTTCTGCTCACTAAGGCTGCATTTATTTGATTGAAAAATACAGTAAAACAGTAATACTGTGAAATATAAACATTTTTATGAAATTACTGTTTTCTATTTTAAAAATGTATTTTATTTCTCTAATGTCAAAGCTGGATTTTCAGCATCTTTACTCCAGTCTTCAGTGTCACATGATCCTTCATAAATCATTCTAATATACTGATTTGATGCTCAAGAAACATTTTTATTATCATCAATGTTGAAAACAGTTTAGCTGCTTAATATTTTTGTGGAAACCATGATGCATTTTTTTTTCATGAATCTTTGATTAATTGAAAGTTCAAAAGATTTGTGATTATTGGGTGTATTATGTTATCTGATTTATTGATGAAATGTTCAAAATATGTAGACCATAAAAAGAATATATCTGTGTGTGTTTTTAAGGACAAAGATCTTGATTATCAGTGTGTGTTGGTGATTGAGGGCCGATTGGTGGTGGTGGATGCTTTTGTGGAAGTGGACGACACTCAGCCATCTTTGTTCTTCATTACCTGCCAGCTACACCAGGTCTGATAAAAAAAAAAAAAAAATCTGTAAAAATATGGTTAATGCATTCATTTGAAGACATTTTCCATATTGATTTTTTTATACGTGTTTTACCTGCATTTTGAATTTTAGCACTTCATTGCGTTGTGTTTTAGAGTTAGATTTAATGGAAGTATTTAGAATTAATGGAAATGTCTGTAAAAATTACTGGGCAAGGTCCTGGCAGAAAATTACCTGTATATTTTCTTCTTTTTTTTTAACAATGTACATTAGCATCTTTGACGTCCTGTTATAGTTTTTATGTTTTGAATTACTTTTTTTATATATATATATTTTTTTTTATTAATTTATTTATTTTTTTTTATTTGAAGTTTTAGTAATTGTGTTGTTCATTTTTTATGCTTATATCCTTTTTATTAATTTTCATTTTATTTATTTTAGCACATCAAGTTATATTAAAAGAAAATGTGAAATGTTGCCTTGGCAACTAGCTGAAATAAAATGTTTACTTTTTCTTTTTTTCCCATTATATAATAACTATATATATATATAACTATAATATAATTTAACAGTAATTGTGTTGCTAGCACAACCCATATGTGGCAGTATTACAGGTGCATCTCAATAAATTAGAATGTCGTGGAAAAGTTAATTTATTTCAGTACATTAAATAACTGTTACACACAGAATGTGCCTGTGAAGCTTTGTTATGGTGTTTAAAATGATTGTGATTGCATTTCGGTTTCAAAGTACTCTTACTCGGCTGCCGTGGAGGAATACAGGAGCATGATCTCAGTCAGGAGGAGGGACTCTTTCCAGATGGATTACCCAGAGGACCTGCATGGTACGTCACCCATTGTTTGCTGAGTTTATGAATGTGCTGTACTCTGTTTGTGTCACGTGTGTTTTGTCTTTGCAGTACGGCTGTATAACTGCTCCGTGGACCGGTCCGACTGCAGTCGCTGTCACACGGCCGATCAGCAGTACAGATGTGTGTGGTGTGAAGGGTCTCGCTCCAGCTGCGTCTACAGGAGCTCCTGCACCGAGCACGTCCAGCAGACCTGTCCTGCTCCTCACATACACACGGTGAGGGACACGCATGTTTACTTTTGCTTTTTGTGAGCCGTTAACACTATACTCAGTATTGTGATAGATATTTTTCCCTCCATTTAATTCACTAGAAGATCTTCAGCTGTTTATTTTCATGTGAACTGTCCCTTTAAGAACTTGGAATAAACCTGCTAGGCTAAACTGCATTGTAAAAGGATTTTTCTTCACTATCTGAAATATACATTGTGGTCCTTTAAGGACTGACCCTAGTCCTTGTGCTTTTCCTTGCTGACCCTTGTGTTTGTACAATAATTGTTTTGTCCATTAGATGTATAAATCAGAGCATAACAGATCACAATATTTCAACTGACATGATTAGCGAAATGACCTCATAGATGTTTGCGTGCAGGGACTCAAGCTTTTTACTTAAGAAAATGTGAGTAATATTGTTAGGGTGTTGTGGTTGGTTGGCATGCTATCGTTATAAGGTTGCTAAGGTGTTCAGTTCGGTTGCTAGGTTTCTCTAGCTGGTTGCTAGGTGGAAAATTAAATGAAATTAAATACTTTTAATGAAAGTAATTAATACTTTTATTTAGCAAGGAGGCATTAAATTGATCAAAGGTAACAGTAAAGACATGTATAATTTTACAAAAGATTTCTATTTCAAATGAATGCTGTTCTTTGAAACTTTGTTTGTCAAAGCGATAAAAAATGGAAAAAAGGATAAAAATGGTTTAGCAAGAATGAATGAAATGCAAGGAATTTTACATTGAAAAAAGCAACTTTTTACATTGCAAAAATTTATTTTCTTAGTGTTTTGTCTTGTCATCCTTAAAACAAAAAAAAAGTTTTTTTAAGAGTATAGATTTTAATGTTTATTTTTAATTTTAAAATATTAAAACATTTTATATAGTGGGATTAATGCTTCAAATGAGAAAAAAAACTTTTTTAAATAATAATAATCATGTGTAAGACTGTCATGTGTTACACTGGAAAACAAGACAAAATATTATGTATTTTCAGGGGTTTTAATATGATGAGATCAATGGTGTCACACCACACAAATTAAAGGAAGAAAAAGGAAATAAAGTAAATATAGTGAGATTTGTTACATTTTTCGGTAGAGATTTCTATTTTAAAAAAATTATCACGGTTTCCACAAAATATTAACCAGCACAACTCTTTTTAACATTGATAATAATCTGAAATTAATCTTGAGCAGCAAATCAGCATATTAAAATGATTTCTGAAGGATTATGTGACACTGAAGACTGGAGTAATGATGCTGAAAATTCAGCTTTGATCACAGGAATAAATTACATTTTATAATATATTATTAACATAGAAAACAGCAGTTTTAAATTGTAATAATAATTCACAATATTCCAGTTTTCCTGCATTTTTAATCAAATAAATGAAGCCTTGGTGAGCATAAGAGACTTATTTTAAAAATATTTTACAAAATCTTACCAACCCCAAACTTTTGAACAGTAGTGTAGTGTTTCGGGTCTCTAATTCAATGCACATCCATGGCTTTGTCATCACTGAGTAACTTCATTACACATTTTCTGGTTTATTGCAGATTGAGCCTCTTTCTGGTCCAGTGGAGGGTGGCACAGTGCTCACCGTGTCTGGCTCTAATCTAGGTCAGAGAGCTGAAGACATCCAGCACTCTGTGACTGTAGCCGGAGTCCCCTGCACGGTCATCCCCGACAGATACGAGGTGTCCTCCAGGTAATATGATACGAGTATGAGTGAGGGCATGCTGTATATTACTGGCACTCATTAATGACATTGTATAAATGGCTTCCACAGTGTGATGAAGAGTATTGACCCAGTGCACTGATTAATGGGAGGTCTCTTTGTGTGCCTGTTAGTATTGTTTGTGAGACCACAGCGAGCGCAGGGGAACAGAGCAGCCACGTCTCGGTTCAGGTTAAAGGCGGAGGAATCGGGCAATCTGCCCAGCGCTTCCGTTACCAGGTAACCATTAATCCAACAGGCCACAACAGGGATAAAAATTGTTCAGCGAGAATGAATAACATGCAAGGAATTCATCCTGTATTTATTAAAGGCAGGGAGGTTTTTGGCCATTTTAAAACAACTTTTACTTACTTTTACTTAAAACTTTATTATTATTATTTTAAAAAATTGTGAAATGTATTAAGTTTTGTTTAATGTTTATTTAAATTTTAAAAGGCATTTTTGAAAAAATAAATATAGTGGGATTAATGCTTCAAACAAGAAAAAACGTTCAAATATGGTGAAAAAAGCGTAAAAAGTTATGAATAGATATATAAATATATATTTTTTATTTATTTATTTATTTTGCTTTAAAAATGATTTTTAGATATATTTACTGGAAAATAAGACATTTAATTTTTTTCAATTTTTTAATGTGTAAGTCTTATACAATTCAATAAAGTAGGTGTGTCTTATTTTAAAGATTTATAGATATTTTTACTGGAAAACGACCTAAATGTTATGTATTTTTCAGGGGCTTTAATAGGATGAGATTATTGTTATAACAACGCACAAATTAAAGAAAAAATATGGAATTGAAAAATGAAATCTAGTGAGATTTAAAAACAATTTGCTAATGAAGTTATTTAAAGAAAATGTTATTAAAATATTTTAAAAATGTGTAAGTCTTACTCAATTAAATATAGTAAATGCATCTTATTTGAAGGGTTTTTAGATAAATGTACTGGAAAAAGACCAAAATATGCATTATTCAGGGGCTTTAATAGGGTCAGATTTGTATGTAAAGGGGGAAAAAAGGAAATAACAAAAGGAAATATGGTGAGCTTTTATGGTTAAAACAAGATAAAAAAAAAGTATTAAAAATATATTTCTTAAATGTAAAAATCTTATACAATTCAGTTACGTAAATCTATCTTATTTTAAGGATTTTTAGATAGTTTTCCTGGAAAACAAAAATGTATTATTCAGGGCTTTAACAGGATGAGGTCTTTGTGTAACAGCACACATGTATAAAGCAGTGTTTTCTAATATGTGTGTGTGCGTGTTCTGTTTTCTAAACTCAAGGACCCAGTGTTATTGGGAGTGTCTCCACTGAAAGGCCCAATGTCGGGCGGCACATCACTCACCATCACGGGACAGAACCTTCTGACAGGCCGTTCCAGCGAGATCAGCATCCTGATTGGTGGAGTCCCATGTTACATGTAAGTGACTGTGTAGAGCAGCGTCCTCTACGGCCGTCCAGTCAGACAGAAGTCATCAGTAAATTATTATTATTATTATTATATCATGTCAGCTGATTATGTGATACATAATTAATCATCCGTCTGTTAATGTTGCAAGTCTTTATAGATCTAAAACAATGAGCTGTGTTCTAAATACATCAATTCATAAATCTAATATACTCCATACATTACTCAGGATTTATTGTCATTCATGACTATTCACATTTGGCAACACTGAGTTCAGAGTTTTAGTAGTCTGTGTCTTAACAGTTCTCCCAAGCAGTACAACAACGAACATGTAGAGTGTGTGACTGGAGGGAGTAACCGAACCGGAGAGAGCGGCGTTACAGTGCGCTTTGGTAGAGCTGAGCGCTACCTACAGGAAGTCCTCTATCAATACACCCCAGACCCCAATGTAACCCATGCTGCTCCCTCCAAAAGTTTCATCAGGTGAGAAACGTGACATGTATTCTAAAGAATTTAAGTATAGTTTGCTTCAAATAATAAAAAACATTTTGCCAATGTATTGTTTTCTTATTTTTTTTTAACAAGTCTTATTCAATTAAATTAAGTAAATTAATCTTGTTTTAATTATTTTATTTTATTTTTAAAAACTAAGTAAGAATAAGAAATTAAGACTTGGGACTAATTTATGTAGAATATTTGCCGCAAATGTGAGCAGTCATGTATGTGTCAGTGTATTTATCTGTCTGATTTCAGAAATTTGTCTATAAATTGTCTTTTTGTATGAGTATGTTAACATAGTATGCTTTATGCAATCTTTTTTATTTCAAAAGTTCAAGAAAAAATATGAATATGATTTCTTATATTAAAAACTCTTTATTGTGATTTACAGAAGGGTTGTAGATTGGTAATATAATTTATGTTATATATTTGACACATGCACAGTTGCACCAATTAGCAAATTAATGCTTTGCAATATTTGTTTCCATGATCTGTGATTTGGAAATAAAAAATGAGTTATTAGTCCAGCATATGTAATAACCATCTCATGAATCATATGTGTTTGTCTAAGCGGGGGCCGTATCATTCGAGTGTCTGGCCAGCATCTGGACGTGGTACAGGAGCCTCGTATCCACGTGACCCTGACCCCTCTGGAGCCGCACTCACAGAAGAGGAAGAGGAGGAGGAGGAGGAGGAGCAGTGTGGATTACAGTCTCCTCAGAAGAGCTCGGCGGATCGTCCCAGAGCCCAACTGTCCTGAAGATAGTCTCTGTGTCGTCAAACAGGTAAGAGTTCACACAAGTGAGTCTGTGCTTGTGCCTTCTCACAAACAAACTGTCCAATATTCACATGTCAGTTATTATAACACAGTTTTTCACCTGGTTTCCTCATGTCCTGTTCCTGATCAGGTGGAGGAGCGGTGCACAGTGAACAGCTCAACTCTGATCCTGTGTCCCACTCCGGAGGTGGGACCCGAGGCCCTGCGTGCTGCTGTCAGTGTGCATTTCCTCCTGGATAACCTGCACTTTGAGTTTGAGGCGGTCAGCGGCAGCCCCTTCAGTTATGAGCCCAATCCTGTTCTTCATAGCCTCAATCAACACGACCCCAGCAAACCCTTCAGACACAAACCCGGCAGCATCATCTCTGTGGAGGTCAGGCCCTTCTCACCCATGTATTAATGCACAGAAGATTGTTGTTTTGTTATTTAAAAAACATATTGTAACTCTATAATTCAAATCCCTAAAACTAATAATAGTTAATATAACTGAACTGTATATTATTATATTATATTATATTATATTATAATACCAGCCTAGATTTATTATTTTAAAATTACAATAAAAGTTTATTTAATAAAACTAAAAATTATTGCCGTTATTACCATGAAAACAGAACCAGGGTTATTATAGTTAACTAAAACCATGAAAAAGATTTTTCCTACTAAAAATAAAATAAACTTCAACTGAAATTAAATAAAGTATTTTTTTTTTAAGTTTAACTTGAATCAAATTACTACAACTAAAACTGGCATTAATAAAAAAAAATATTTATTTATTTATTAAAAAACATAAATGTATAAACATGTAAAAAAAATGTAATTACTAATAAAAATGACAAAACAACAAATTTACTAAAATTTTGACTAAAATTAAAATGAAAACAGAAAATCCCAAAATAAAACTAATTCTAAATAATAAAAACTATAATAGTATCTAAATGAAACTGAGTTTTGAGTTATAAATGTTCAGAACTCAAAACATCCTTACCAGCACAAGTATCATATCATATATCATATCATATCATATCATAACCGTTTGTTCTGGTCCTCAGATCTGATTGGCTGAGAGGTCTTTCCAGCCAAGACATATTCACCCAATATCGCCACGGGAACAGTTTGTCTCACTCCGCTTGCAGCATTTCTCACAGCGAGTGTCATGGTGGACGCCCAAATCCACTATAATTTTACAAATACTACTGTTGTTGTGTGTAATTTGTAGTTTTAAGAGTTTTTTTAGGTGAGAATGTAGTTGTTTAAAGCTAAAGTTCAATTTAATAAAATTACAAATTCAATTACAATTCATTATTAACATTATTATATTATATTATATTATATTTTTTAAATTTAATAAAAATAAATTATGCAATAAAAAAAAAGATTGCATTGTGCTATGAAAACATACTGTAACTCTAGTTTGGGATCTCTTCTCCTCTCTGTGTTAATACACAATAGATTCTTTTGTTATTTACACACTTGAATGGCCCATGAACTTGTCTGAATTTGGATTCTAGGGGGAGAATCTGGACTTGGCCATGTCTAAGGACGAGGTGGTTGCTCTGATTAGTGATGGAGAGTGTGCTGTGAAGACTTTAACCAGAAACCACCTGTACTGTGAGCCGCCGACACAGCAGCCATCAGTGGCAGCGCTAAAGAGACGAGAGGCCGCCAACACGCTCCCAGAGTTCACTGTATGCCAACTTGTATCTGAACTTTTATTCATTTTGTGGAGTGTCCCATGATACGATATGGAAATCAGTTTTTTGTGTATGTTTGTGTAGGTGAGGATGGGGAATCTGAACTTTTCTCTGGGACGGGTGCAGTATGATTCTCAGGGCCCGGCTGCGTTCCCTCTGGAGGCCCAGGTGGGAGTCGGGGTGGGAGCCTCCATCATGGCTCTTATTGTGCTGGTTATCGTACTCATATACAGGTATTCCCGTACAGATTATTCAGTTTATCACTGATTATAGACATGCATTGGGATCAAAAAGTCTGAGAAAGCTAGTAAAAGTAGCACATTTTTAAAATTATATTATCTTTATTTTTATATATGTATTATTTATTGCAATCAAGATTATTTCAATGTGTTATGAAAACAGTGTTCAGAACTTAAAACATATATATTATAGTATATTATAACCTACCTATAATACCTACCTCAATTTCTTTCTTTACAATAAAGTTTTGATATATACTGTATAATTAATTATAATTAAGACATTATTTAAATTAATAGTTGATTAATATAATAATAATAATAATAATACAATTCATTAACCTCCACAAGTTCTGAAGCATATATCTAACAAATATGTTAGATTTAAAGTATTTTCTCAGACATTTGGACACCACTGTACAGTACATATGTTTATGCTTGGCATGCTTTCTTCTCAAAACTTACAATAAATCAGATGACTAGGATGTGCAGTTGAGAATAAACAGACATTACCAGACTCAGCAGTGTGTCGTTTTTTTTATATTTGTGACCCTGGAGCACAAAACCAGTCTTAAGTCGCTGGGGTATATTTGTAGCAATAGCAAAAATACATTGTATGGGTCAAAATTATTGATTTTTATTTTATGCCAAAAATCATTAGGACATTAAGTAAAGATCATGTTCCATGAAGATATTTTGTAAATTTCCTACTGTAAATATATAAAAACTACATTTTTAATTAGTAATATGCATTGCTAAGAACTTCATTTGGACAACTTTAAAGGCGATTTTCTCAATATTTAGATTTTTTTTTTGCACCCTCAGTTGCACCCCAGATTTTTAAATAGTTGCATGTCGGCCAGATATTGTCCTATCCTAACAAACCATACATCAATGGAAAGCTTATTTATTCAGCTTTCAGATGTTGTATAAATCCCAATTTCAAAAACATGACCCTTACGACTGGTGTTGTGTGTTTGTGTGTGTGTTTAACAGGAGGAAAAGCAAGCAAGCACTGAGAGACTATAAGAAAGTCCAGATCCAACTGGAGAATTTGGAGACGAGTGTCCGAGACCGCTGTAAAAAGGAGTTCACAGGTCAGAAGCTCCCACATGAACATCAGCCAGACTCTGCCGACATGCTTGAAATGCCTTATAATAAACTTTGTGTGTGTACTATGCGCAGATCTGATGACTGAGATGATGGATGTGTCCAGTGATCTCATGGGCTCTGGGATTCCAGTCCTGGATTATCGAAAATACTCAGAGAGGATTTTCTTCCCTGGTCACAATGATTCTCCTCTGAGACGGGACCTTGACATTCCCGCCTGTCGCCGGGCCACAGTGGAACAAGGCCTGGTTCAGCTCTCTAACCTGCTAAACAGCAAACTGTTCCTCACCAAGGTGGGCTTTCCTTAAACCTCTGAGAAAGAATTATTCAAACAACCAAACTGGATTATATAGACCATTAAGGTTTTAAGGTTGGTTGTGTCTTCATTTCATAAACGTCATATACTTCTTCTCTACAGTTCATCCACACTCTGGAAGCCCAGCGGACCTTCTCTCCACGGGACAGGGCGTATGTGGCCTCCCTCCTCACGGTGGCGCTGCATGGCAAGCTGGAGTATTTCACCGACATCCTAAAGACTCTGCTTAGTCACCTGGTGGAGCAGTACACCACTAAAAACCCCAAACTCATGCTGCGCAGGTCAGTAGTGATGAGTCTCTCAGATTTTAAAAGGGTCATATGATGCTGCTAGAAAGAACATTATTTTGTGTATTTGGTGTAATGAAATGTGTTTATGTGGTTTAAGGTTAAAAAACATTATTTTCCAGATACTGTACATTATTGTTTCTCCTCTATGCCCCGCCTTTCTGAAACGCGTCGATTTTTACAAAGTTCATCGGTCTGAAAAGCGAGGTGTGCTCTGATTGGCCAGCTATCCAGTGCGTTGTGATTGGCCGAATACCTCAGGCATGTGACGGAAATGTTACGCCCCTTACCATACTGTGATGCCGTGTCCCGGCACGACGAGACAAAACCAATAAAACCCATTATAAACGAGGCATTCGTTGCATCCAGTGGGGACATAATTACGAATTATAATGACTTATACTGTCTTTTAACGCATTGCGTTGCATCGCGCCGCGTAAACATAAAACCATGTCTGCATTTGTGATCGGAGAAATGGCAAACAACGAGCACTACTCTACACTGCTCAAAACTCGCGTTTGAATCATCTTGGGAGAGTAGAAATTTAATTATTTTAAATTCTTTAAATATAAAAACGTACTTACAGTCTGTGAGTCAGAACAGCCGGCATTGTAGTCTACTCTCCCAAGATCAGGAAACATTCCTCCGTAAAATGCGCTGGACACATCTGAATATTTTGGCGCTTTTCCACTGCATGGTACGGCTCGGTACGGTTCACTTTTTGGGGGTTTTCCACTGGGTACAGTACCCGGTACCTGGTACTTATTTTAGTACCACCTCGGTTGGGGTTCCAAGTGAACCGTACCGTTACCAAAACGTGACGTGTAAACTCTGCTGATCACGGATTGGCCGGAGAGAATCGTCA
>NW_015537959.1:532862-535919 GCF_001515605.1 Sinocyclocheilus anshuiensis
TCCTCTTTTGGAAGACCAAACAAAGTAGTTTCGCTTTCACAACGAAACAGCGTCACACACCGCTGCCTTGAGTGAGGGGAGGCTGGCTTGAGTGAGCAGAGGTGGGTGGATTCGAGGAGCGGCAACCACATGTGACGACCCCGGGTTGGACTCCGCTTCGTCCACGGTGAAAGCCGATCCGCGAAGTTGATGTATTTCCTCAGCGACCAGCACGGATCAGCTCCAGGCATGACGAAGCGGATATCGTCCTCTTTCTTTGCGTGAACATTTGGGCGGCGTTATGCAAATCTTTCCACATCGTGACGTAGATATGTGGGGGCGTGTTAGAACGAGCCGTTTTAGGTAGGCGTGGTTAACTCTTAACTTTTATAAAGAATATCTCTTTGGATTTGAGACTTTAGTCTTTGCAACTTTACAGATCTTCTTTATGCACCAAGAGCTTGTAACACTCCAAAGAGAAAGGAAAAATTGAAATCGCATCATATGACCCCTTTAAATATCATTGAAGCCATGTTACTGTACACTGAAATCATAGAATCCCTGTTAAATCGCATAAATGAACAGGATGTGGATCCTTTCGACTGATAATTGTGGCAGTATGATTCTCAGTGGAAATCTCTCGTCTGTTGCAGGACCGAGTCTGTGGTGGAGAAGCTGTTGACTAACTGGATGTCCATATGTCTTTACACCTTCCTCAGGGTGAGTGATGCTTGTGTTGGCTCACAAGGACTCAGTAAGAGATACAAAGAACTTGATGAGAGAGAAGTTAAAATAGGGGAAAACGTGCCAGTAATTGTATTTAAATATGTAACTAGTCCATAGAAAAAGTCACTTGGATTGCAGATTAACCCTATAAAGCCTGCTGTATCATGTTTGATGCACAAATTTCTAAGGGTTCTAAACGATCAACATAATCAAAACTTTGCTGTCTATATGCCTTCGAACATGCTTTCTGTCGTCTGTTTGATATTTGATGCTTTTTAGTGAGTAAAACACCTTTTAGTATAATTGTAAAAATGTCCCCTTCAGGTGATGCTGCACATGTCTTTTTGCTGTGAAATCTTTACTGATTTTATACAGTAAATGTAAGAATAACTTTTATATTGTTAGTAGTATTGAAAGTTGAACACTTACTGGACTGAATCAACATAGGTTTACTTGATTATCTATATATCATTTTTTTTTTTTAAATCATGTTAAATATGATAAATCAGGCTTTTGAAGTACATTTATTATCTCTCAATCATCGTTGTATTGCATTGCATTATATGTTTTGCCCCCACAATCAAAACAGAACTCTGATCAAAAACAAAGCATTTAAATATCATCTTAATAAGACATGTTATTGTGAGATATAGAGTAACAATTGATGTTTATATGCATTTTAAGTAGTCTGTTAAACAGTTATAAAGATTTCATTTACTTACATTATAAGCTATCAGAATTTCATCTTTTTACCATATAAATATCAGTTCTGCACCAACTGCACCTTGCATATTTTTGTTCAGTTTGGTCAAGAATGAGCTTCATATTCTTCTGTATCATACTATAAAAGCCTTATGTATCAAATATTATACTCAACAAAAGAACACATGTGCAAACTTTTGTTATATATATATTTTGTCTGAAGGTTCAATTAACGGTTTCATTCAAAAATATATATATGGATTTTTCTGACTATTATTTCATATATCAGGGTTAAGCATGCATAAGCATAACTCAAATTAATATTTCATATTTCAGATCCATGTGTTTATTTATAGGATTTATTTATATATCTGTTTATATTATATATTATACATTTTTATTTTATTTATTTATATATCCATGTATTCATGTATAGGATACAGCAGGTGAGGCGTTCTACATGCTGTTCAGAGCCATAAAGCACCAGGTAGATAAAGGCCCAGTGGACGCTGTTACAGGCAAAGCCAAATACACACTCAACGACAACCGACTGCTGCGGGAAGACGTGGAGTACCGCACACTGGTGAGACACACACGCTCTCTGCATTACGATTCTGATGCAGAAATGAACATTATACTATGTGTTGTGCATTATTTAGACTTTTACGAGAAAGGTTGATATTTTACTGTTTCTTTGTTTGTTTTTAATCTGATAACTCATTCACACATGACGTATAACATGGCAGAGTCCTGAAAAAATATAGAAAGTTTTTCACAAGCAATAAAATGTGAAACTTTAAAGCAAACAACTGCTTTTCAACCTCTTTCCATGTTGCCCCATAGACTCTGAATGTTCTGGTGAGCAGCGGAGGTGCTGGTGAGTCTCAGACGGTCCCCACTAAAGTGCTGGATTGTGACACCATCACACAGGTGAAGGAGAAGATTGTGGAGCACACATTGAAGGGCACGTCATACTCCCAGAGACCCTCCGCAGACTCTGTGCATCTGGGTAAGAGGCTGATACAATGTTTAAAAACCAAGCCGATCATTTAAAGAAATGTATATTTACTGTGTATTTATTACTTGAAATACATAAAGATTAAATAATAATATAATAATGATTGAAAAAATATTTATATAATACTGTTTAATTAGGGATGTAACGATTAACCGCGAGCCGGTTGAAAATCGATTAAAATATGTGACGATTCAAATCGGTTGAGATGCTAAACAAATCGCGATTCAGTTAGGGGTAGGAGTTTATATCAAGTCAAGTCAAGTCAAGTCTGCTTTATACCCATTCTTTATCATCAGTAGTATTATTTGTGTTTTGAATTTTGTGAATGGGAGTTTCTCTTTTGCTGTGTAAAGCCGCGGGCTTCGGATGCTTTCACTTTCGAATTCGCGATCTTGTTGTCACTGTTTTGCTTACATACATCTACACACCTTTCATTTTTTTAAGACTAAAACAAAAGATGGATTCATTGTTATCCTTAATTAAAAAGCACAACAACAATAAATCAAGATACAATGACAAACTAGCTTACAAAACGTTTAACAAAAATTAATAAGATGAGGCATGGCACACACCACATGCTGTAAAATAAATATATAAATTACAGAACGTTTAGCAAACACTGAGGAATCAAA
>NW_015537959.1:535981-536502 GCF_001515605.1 Sinocyclocheilus anshuiensis
TTTTTTAAGACTAAAACAAAAGATGGATTCATTGTTATTCTTAATCAAAAAGCACAACAACAATAAATCAGTAAGATACAATGGCAAATTAGCTTACAAAACATTTATTAACAAAAACGAAAACGATGAGGCATGGCACACACCACATGCTGTATTATATACCGACTAATAAATTACAGAACGTTTAGCAAACACTGAGGAATCAAAAATATAAATAAATAAATAAAAGAGAGCCTAAATAGCTTAAGGTAAACAGCAAAGATACGTTTTTCAAAAATGAAAACAAAAAGAAAAGCAAAATTAACGGTGAAAGTGCTTGCATGTCACCACAAGAATACCAGCATGTTCACCTTCTCTGGTTTAAGAAGCGGTCTTTTACTTGACTTTCGCTTGAAAACCATCCATCATTTCCTCAATATGCGTGTCATTTTTGCTGCGCGCAGCTTTGCGCTCGTGCTGACACGGCGAGTATACTCTCTAAGCGCTGTTTCGTTATGCTTTCAGTTTCGTTTGCCGTTTGA
>NW_015537959.1:536519-544007 GCF_001515605.1 Sinocyclocheilus anshuiensis
CGGAAACCAAGGAAACGCTTTAAGCGCCACCTGCTGGCAGAGAGTGAATCTGCGTCTCATTCTGCTCTGCTATTTCTGTTTCATGCAGATATTTTGTATGCATAGTTTCACAAACCTGAAGTCAAACCATTCTGTTTTTGCTTCAAATTTCGAAATTATACAATGTAATTTAGATTAAAAACTGCTCATGTTGCATGTATGCAGCATCTTTGTTTGGATCATGATTAAAATGCAGTGGTTGCCTCTAATTTTAAATGGAAAGAGCACAGACAAAGCCTTAGTTTGTTTATATGAAGAGATTTATTTTATTTGTGTTACTTATTTATTTGATTTGGGGCTTGTTTTAAATTTTAGTTTTGTTATTTACATTTACATTAAATTTAAATTTTGTTATTTAGCAAACACTTTTATCCAAGGCGACTAACAAATGAGGACAATAGAAGCAATCAAAACCAACAAAAGAGCAATAATATGCAAGTGCTATATTAGTATATTATTATAGTGTTATATTTCAATTTCACAAAGAAACGTACAGTATTTTGTCTAAGCAATAATAAAAGGACACATTTAATTTATAATTTGTCTTAAATCTCATTTTGTTAAAAATAAATTGTGAATCGAATCGAATCGAATCGTGAATCGAATCGTGAGTTGAGTGAATCGTTACATCCCTATGTTTAATTGAATATTTAATGATAAATGTAAGTTCTTGTAATCTTGTGTTTTATAGAGTGGAGGGCGGGAATGGCTGGTCATTTGATTTTGTCGGATCAGGACTTGACATCAGTGGTTCAGGGGTCCTGGAAACGCCTCAACACCTTACAACACTACAAGGTCTCTCAAGTTGTTCTTCAATCTAATGACTTTATTTTGTGGAGTGAAATTTTATATATATTTTTTTTCATTGTCATTGTTGATTTGTAAGTGTTTCCTATATCTCTGCAGGTCCCAGATGGAGCCACAGTAACACTGGTGTCACGACAATCCAAGCAAATTCACCACGACAGCCATGACTACATACCAGGAGAGAGTAAGTTTGCTTGTTTTTCAGCATGACATGGTGTTTTTTCTTTTTTTTTCAAGAGAACTAAAAACATAAAAATTTACCAAATCAATGCACAATTCAGTTGAAGGTTTGCATATACTGACAGTTTTACAACAGCTTTAAAATTCTTCTAATCAGAATACAGAGTTGAACTATCTCAGTTCTTAGTTTCAAAATATTAGTTTTACTACAAATATTTTTTTATTATTGAAGTGTTAAATAATTATTTGTTATGAATAGTATGTTTTTATGTTCCAAATAAAAACAGAAAAAAATATCAAATTAATTACATTTCATTTTTTTAAATATTTAATTCACTGTGTTATTCAATAGTAGATATTACAGATTATGTTTATTGAATATACGCTACCATTCAAACGTTTGGGGTCAGTAAAAAGAAATTAATGCTTGTATTTAGCAAGGATGCATTAAATTTATCAAAAGTGACAGTAAAGACATCTATAATGTTACAAAACTGTAACTTTCTGTTCATCAAAGAATCCTGAAAAAAGTCATATGGTTTCTGCAAAAATATCAAGCAGTACAATTGTTTTCAACATTGATAATAATAATAAATGTTTCTTGAGCAGCAAATCAGCATAATAGAATGATTTCTGAAGGATCATGTGACACTGAAGACTGGAGTAATGATGCTGGAAATCAGCTTTGCATCACAGGAATCAATTACATTTTAAGATATATTACAACAGAATTTTAAATTCTAATAATATTTCACAACATTATTTGAGCAAATAAATGCAACCTTGGTGAGCATAAGATTCTTCTTTTAAAAAAAAAAATCTTTTGAACAGTAGCGTATAATAGAGAATAATGAAAAGAAAACCATTTGATCATACCGCTATTACAGATTTTCTCATATTTTCTCATATTCTTTCTTTCCTCTCTCAGAGACCCCAATGTTGGAGGATGGAGACGAAGGAGGAGTGAAGCAGTGGCACCTGGTGAAGGCCAATGAGGAGGTGGAGCTACCCAAACACAGACGGGGCAGTCTAAGAGACAAAGAGCGTGAGAGAGCCAAGGCCATCCCAGAGATCTACCTCACACGCCTGCTGTCTGTGAAGGTACCACATACAGACGCCACTGAAACAGTTCACTGTAAACAGGGCCAGATGGATCACCTGTACTGTGTGTTTTAGGGTACACTGCAGAAGTTCGTAGACGATCTGTTCACTGTGATTCTGAGCACCAGTCAGCCGGTTCCTCTGGCTGTCAAATATTTCTTTGATCTGTTGGACGACCAGGCTGCACAGCACAACATTACAGACCCAGAGACAATCCACTTGGTAAAGAACTTTTTTTTTTTTTTTTTAAGATGAGCCAAGTATTATAGGTAATTCGGTCACAACTTATATTTTGACTTTGATTTGTAGCTTGCCACTGAGATTCTGGATTAATATCTTGAAGAACCCTCAGTTCATCTTCGATGTTCAGGCCTCTGACAATGTAGATGCAGTGCTGTCAGTCATTGCTCAGACCTTCATGGACTCCTGCACTATCGCCGACCACAAACTGGGCAGGGTAAGCCAATCAAAATGAAGCTGGAGGAGATGGATTGTGGGAAGAAGCCAGATTTAAAGACCAGCCGCTAATGACTTTGGTTCTCTGTGTTGTACATACAGGATTCCCCAATCAACAAGCTCATGTATGCTCGAGACATCCCACGCTACAAACAAATGGTGGAGAGGTGAGTTCAGTTAGCTCATATTAATGCAGTTTAATGCTTAATGTGGAATGACATGTACTCACCATACTTTGTTGATTGTATTTCATCAGATATTATTCAGATATAAGACAGACCATCCCTGTTAGTGACCAAGAGATGAACTCTTCTCTAGCTGAACTCTCTAGGGTGAGTTATGGGACATTTTCCTACACTGTGATGCTCAGGTTACCATATTTACAAATTTGATGATGACGAACAGCCTGGGTTAAAGAAACTTTAAGAGAACATTCTGAAAAGCCATCAGAGGATTTAGGGTGTTTTCTGCATTGTGGCGTTAGGCAAAAGTAACAAAACCAAACCCACAAGAGAGGCTGGTTCTTCTGTCTCTGCACACTTGCACAAAACCGATTGGTCCAGATGGGAGGAAAGTGGCAAGCAACACTTACTTGGTTACATGTGGGTGCAAATTACCCACAAATAAAGGGCCCTCACCTGATCCATTAGATGTGGTTGTTTTGACTGGCCTTCAAAGATGATTCTTGTTAGAAAGCTCTTTGTACAAAGCAAACCGCAAAGCCCGGTACACACCAAGATGACGGACAGCAGTCAGGCAATGTCAGTTGTTGTTTTTTTTGTTTGAGCATCGGCCGGTTTTAGTTTTTATTTATTTTTTTCCGGTAAATTCCGCACTGTTGGCTCTAGTCGGACACCGTCAGCTGATTTCGTCTGATTCTGCATGTCACATCTGCGGCTGAGCTCGTTGGCGAGAAAGAGGACTCCGATTGGCTGTTCAGCTTAGCGAATGAGTGCACAAGAAAAAAACAGAACTGACGAAAGCAAACCAATGACAGAGTAAAGAGGGAACGCACAGACACTTGTTGTCAATCTATCCGTTTCTTTCTTTCTTTATCCACAAGAGGAAGACCAAGGGCTGACAATGCAAGTGCCAACTTAGCAGACATGATGGAAAAAAGCTACACAAATCCATCAGTAATGAGCACAGTTGGTGTAAACAATGGTAAAAGTAAGCACTGCTTGCTTTGTGTATCCCATAGACTGTATAAAAACATGGACGTAGTGTCCATGACGTCACCCGTAGATTTCTGAAGAGTGTTTTTGAAGCTCAAAGTTGGCGGAGCCGGCCGTTGCCATCTTGGCAGTGCGTCACCGCGCGTCACTCCTGGATAATCGAAAAAATGGGCAAAGAGGCGGGATGTGGGTGGAGCTGGTTGCTGAAACCACACCCACCTAGCTCGACGGTGGTGACAGCCACTCAAGTGGCCACGCCCTTAATTATGCAGAACTTTAAGGCTTAATATAATTTAAACGGATGAGTTATAAAAAAATTCACCCCCCTCACAGTTGTCATGAAGAGCAAAATTAGCTATATAGACCAAAACAACTTTTTGTACCAGGCTGTAAACATATTTTTTTTCTGCTGTAAAGTTGGGCATTTTAACATGGGGAGTCTATGGGACTGACTCCCTTTTGGAGCGGCCAGTCGATGAATTGCAGTTTTAGTCACTTTCGTGTTGGTTTCACGAGAGAGACCGGAAGGTTGCCGCTTGGTGAATCCACAGTTCTAGCTCTCCCGGTTTCCCTGATTGAATGCCGAATACAGACTACTGCCACCTGCTGGTATGGGAGAGTTATGTTCTCTCACACAAGCGCAGAGTGTACGCGCTAGCTGGCCATCGGCTGTAGTCTGTCTGATGTGTTCTAGTGTAAGTTTTTTACCCCGACGCAGGTGATGTGAGGTGATGCCACAGTAGGCTTTCCTCAGCACTAGTTCTTTGGAGTCGGTTTGGTGTGTCCCCTACCCTCACAGTCGCTGTGTGGAACTCACAATGACTGGGTATGAAAGTACAAATCTAAGAATAAATTGCAAAGACTGAGTAAAAATTGTAAAGTTTGAGTAAAAGTCACAACCGCTGTATGCCTTAAGGAAGGCTTGAATACACTACATGACTTTTAGCCAGATTTTTACCCCATTTACAGTCTGGACAAGTTGATGCGTGTTGCCGAAAGTGAGAGCCAGTCTGCAGATTCGAGTTGACAGATTTTACGTAGTGTATGATGGTCACAGACTCCGATTTTTTAGCTTCAGATTCTGATTCCATCCATTCAGAGGATATGAAACATGTTTGATATTTTGAGCCAATGTTGTTGTCTTTTGTCACACGTCTCCTAGCAACAAGGCACATTTTTCTGCATGAGTTTGTGTTCAGAACAGTTTGAAAGTCTGGTAGTGTGTAAATGATCCTCAGTCATTTAGTGTATGACGCCCAGTTTTTCCTCTGTAACTATTTACAAAGTCGGCAAGCGTGTGATGCCTAGTGTTTTAAAATTTGATCTGTTTTTAAAGGTCGTGTTTGGGAATTATGGGAATTTTAGTGTGATCAATACACATAAACTACAGCAAAATCAGTCAAACCCAAATTAATGCCATATATATGAGGCTATGATATATTTATTTTATGTGAATCATCCCCCCACAGTGTGAGACAACAAATTTGTTATGCCAATATTAAATGCATTTTTTAATTATAATGAATTCATTATAATAATATTTATCCTCTGTTATGCTTCCATTGCAGAACTACTCTAATGAAGTTAATCATCTAGTGGCATTGCATGAGTTGTACAAGTATATTAACAAATACTATGATCAGGTGAGAACTTCAGTATATTCTATATCTCTCTCTCTCTCTCTGTATATTTGTATGTTTATGTTGTACATTAAAATGCCATTAATAGCATTGAAAAAAGATAACGTTTTTTTTAGCAAACAGCAAGTGTATTTTTAAAATTGTTTGATTATTAAAATTAAGTCATGTTTTAACTCAAAGTAACTTTTCTTTTGTCTGTTTTGTGTGCTTTGCCCTTCAGATGAGTTATTAATATTTGCATGCTCTGGTGTGAATAGTGATAAAGGGGCTTGACAGCACGTGCTTGTCATGCACTCATGCTTTAGCAAGTGTTTTATAGCAACCTAGTAACAATAACAATGATGCACAGTATTAACAGTGACAAAAATAGACTCCTGTTGTAACAAGAGTTAATGTTGTATACATCTACTGCTCCATGTTTACAAGTAGAACAATATTTGCATGTAGACATAAGTTTTATCATGAGGAATCACATTTTTCTTGATTTTTTGTGAATAAAGTATTTGTTGAGCTATGAACATACAGCATTTTCAGTCAGTTAAACACCTGACATTTTCTTATAAAAGCTCGTTCTGTGTCTTTTCTGATGCCAGGCAGATGGATATGAACATTGTCAGTTAATTCAGAGGAAGCAGGATAGATACTGTTATTCTTAAACACCAGATAATCTGCAGATTCATTACATTAAACTTAAGTAACATTAGAAATGAACTCAAAGGAAAATTAAATGTAACATTTTATTTTTACATTGTGAAACTAAACAGCCAACTTAAAGTTAGGGTGATGATTTACATATCATGAAATGTAAAGATCCCCAATCCTTTTCATGTCTATAACATTTTTTTTTTCTTCATCAGATCATCACAGCTTTAGAGGAGGACTCCACTGCTCAAAAGATGCAGCTGGGCTACAGACTCCAACAGATTGCTGCAGCTGTGGAGAATAAAGTCACTGACCTTTGACCTGTAACCTCGGACAGACACTTGAAAAGACAAAGCCGGTGACAGAAAGAGACCAGAGACCTTGCCAAAAGACATGAACTCTTACTTCCTGAAGACTCCAGAGCACAGAGGAGAACAGAGGATATTTGAGACGGATGATTATGATTAAAGACAGCATTCACAGATTCGAGAAGCGTGAATCTCTCATAGATGTTACACGTACACTGTTGCTGGTCTGTAGAGCTGCTCTCGGTTTCATCTGAACAGCAGTCACTCACCAACACGCTACAGTGCCTGTGAAACTACTGTTGTTGGCGGGGCATTTCTGAGAGAAGTCCCTTATCTGATGCGCTAGTCCTCCAGGGTTTTTTGGATTGAGACGTGCGGCCCTAAGCAAAGAATGTTGTTTTCAGCGTGTCAAGCATGCTTGAACACCACATTTTCTGTATTTAAAAAAGAAGTCTTACAAAGGCCGACTTACTGTTTGGCGGATTCTTGATAAACTGCTTATCCATGCATTTGGTGTGATGCGCTTTATGTTGCAGCCTGTGACTTAATAAAAGAACTGAAAAGAAAAAAAAACAAACAAAGGATGGCTTCTAAGGACAACTAAATGAAAATTCTTGCTCAACACTCCCATAGACCTTTTGTTAAGTGTTCTCTTGAAAACTGTTTTTATCCAGATTTTTGTTTTGCTTTAAATGAAAAACACTGGTTTAAGGGACCTCACCCTAACAGGGCCATTTCAGATGTTTTCATGTGGCACAGGCTACAGTATTATATACATTAACATGCATGGATACTCACCGTGAATTCAGAGATTTTAGATTGGCACATGCATGTCGCGTGTGCATTTTATTGTCAATTCTGATTATGTAAATGGCAGGTTAACCCGATTAACACACTTGATTTAGGTGAATAGGTTTCATGTAACGTTCACAATGCTCAGTTGTGCATTTGTTCATAGTCATTAAGGTTTGTTTCTTCAGTGTTAAAGTGTGCTTTTCAATGTTTTTTGTTGGCTTTCAGTAAAAGAAAAAAAAAGTTTCCGTGGCTGTTGCACGTGTGTATATCTGCGATACATCCCTGCACACTTGGCTGAAACAGTTATGCCGGAAGTAATTAATTTATGCTGGGTTTTTTTGTTTT
>NW_015537959.1:544087-550631 GCF_001515605.1 Sinocyclocheilus anshuiensis
GATTATGGCTAACATAAATTAAGATTTTTCTATTTTTTAAGATTTCTGAACTCTGCACATTTTATTGTGAGCTGTTGTGCTGTGCATTGCTCGCACGTTTTACGTTCTTATTGGTTTTTATGTATTTATTTATTTATTTTGTGTTCGATTAATGTACAGACCAAATTTGGTAATTATGATCCACCCCTTCCAAATTTAAAATTAACTTTTTTTTTTTTTTAGCTTGTAATCTACAGTGAACTGACTGCAGTTGTCAGTGTTCGTTCAGATCTCTTCATGCAGATATACTGGTCTTATTTTTGCTGTAGTTCACTATTGTGCTCACTGTTTTGTACGTATGTGTGGCTGTGATACACTATAGATTGTTTTGTAAGTCTTGCAGAGGATGCGCTGGCCTATTTGAAGCGACTGTAAATTGTTTCTACCATCTGTTCTTTTAACTGTGCATTTCTATTGTAAACGTTCAGCTTTGCTTTAATGAACTGTTCAGAAAGTTGCATTGTAAAACAGAGTGATTGCATCTTTGTATTAAAGGAACGGTTTATGCAAAATGAACATTCTGTAGTTGTTTACTTACCCTAGTGAGATATGTCTTTAGGGTCTTCATTACAACTTTTAATAGATTCAAAATACCATTCAGTTATTATAAATTAAGTAATGCTTGAATTAATTTCTTTGATCTCTGGAAAACAAATGTCTCCATCACATACTTCCATACACATAGTAAAGTAGATTTACCTTATAAAGACTTTTATTATGTGCCGCTGTCACTCAGGATTCACCCCAGCCAGGATATGTGCATCTGCCCATCTGCCAGGTCTAAAACCAGCCTCTGCAGGACAGCAGCAGAGAGACCGTATATATTTATCCTCATATCTCTAATCCCTGTCTCTAATCTCTAATCTAATCCCCTCTAAAACCTCAAGAGTGTCTTCTCTAGGTGGCAAACATCACGACTTCTGCTTCCTGTGTGAACACGAATAGCTGCAATCTAAATGGTTAGTCATTATAAACCACATATAATACATTAATCTGTTGACAAATTGCTTTAATCGTGCTGTGATCATAACAAATATGGTATATTGTCAATAAATATTGATCTTTTACTCCGAGTACCTGGTTCTCATGTTATGATGTTTCAAATGAGGGCAGGTCAGAACCGCTCACTGGCACTGACACTCAGAAGTGTGTGTGTCAGTGTTACTAAGTGATAAGTGCTTTCATGTGTGTCTGGAAACCATCCAGAGACTGAAGGTCAGAGCATTTTGACCCTTAGAAGTTCCTTCAGGAATATCTCATTTCCAATCAATACATACACAAACACCAGTAGTGCTAAATGGATTTAATATTGACTTAATCCTCAAAAATAACTAGAGGCAGTGCATTATAGTGATTTTACCACAAGTAAGGAGTGTTTTCAAACCTAAAAGGCAACTGTATGTAGTTTTGTATATTTTTGAGGCTTTATAGCCCCCTATGGTTAAGTGAGTGGAATTCACTGTCGTAATTACAGAGGATAGCGCATACATTGTTCATTACTGCCGTAAAGCAAATCGCCTTCTCATTAAACTTATGAATTTAGAGGGAGAGTGGGAAAAAAAGCGAAACCATTTGCCTAAGTAGAAGTCGGTGTACTATCTGAATGATTTTGAAACTGATATTTCAAGGTAAAATACTAATAGTGATGATAAGAATAATAAATAAATAACGTTGTTGCTTTAACTACACGCATAATAATCAATGTAACAGCTTGTCACATTAATGTAGAATAATTCTGTGTGTTTATTATCTATAGCATTTTACAGATATTTTAGAGACAGAACCATTCTTTTTTTATATAAATGAAGATAAAAATAACTACTAGTAATCTATTAAATCAAGACTTTTAAACATACATTACTCTTGTAGTACAATTATATGTTGGTGGCTGTTTTAGCACAGAACAGTAGCTAAAAGCATCAACAGCTGATGTTACTGAGGCCGATGGAAAGCTCAATAGACTTTTAATGGAATATAAACACCCTCAACTCAAGCCCATATAAGCTCATTCACTTCAAGCTTTTCAAGGCCTACTGAATCCTTCTCACTTCTAACGAACTCTTCATTCATTATTATGTGACCTCATCCAGATAATTGCTTTTGATTTGTGTTACAGTCAGACACTTTGGCAGTTGGCAGTCTGAGAATAGCTGATCTATTTATGACCCATGATGCAGTTTTGAGACATGTCCCATTTAGAGTACAAAGCCCAAGGGAGAATGCTAGATAAAAGAAGGAAGACAATTACCATTAAGCTTTCTGAGATACAGATTTTATTAATTATTATCAGTGTTTATTGATCATCAGATTGTGATCAGACTGAAATAGCACAGTGGCTTCCATAAAATGATTCTACATTTAACAAGTGACTATTTCAAATAAACATGAAACAGTATTCACAACACATTTTGCTTCCATAATGCAGTGCATTTCCAAATCAAACAGGGAATTCAGCTGAGAAAATTGTGGGACTTGAATGGCACTAAATACCAAAATGGAGACATGAATATGAGTTTGCTAAATCATTGCTCTATTTTGTTTTGAGTTCACATTTGAAATGGCTTTTATTGTTTTATTTTGTTCACGTGTACATTTTTCTATTTGCTATCCCTCATTCCTCAATATTTGTTTAAATATAAATTATTTATTTGTTTGTTTGATGTTTGTATCATTTTATAACTAATATTTACACCTTTTGCTATTTACTATCTCTCATTCCTCTACATCTCTACATTCATTTAAAATTTGAAATGTAAAAAAAAAAGTTTTATTTTATTTTGTTCACAACTATTATTTGCATTTTGTGATATTTGCTATCTCTCATTCCTACACATTTGGTTAAAAATGTAAAAAAAAAAATTTTAGTTTGTAACAACTAATATTTAGATGTTTTTCTATTTACTATCCCTCATTCATCTACTTTGATGCACACCCATACATAACCCCATTTCTACAGTATTTATCACTGTAACTAGTGGTGTTAACAAGCTCATATTAACCGCAGACAGCTAATGTATCTCTCTCTCTCTCTCTCTTCCCCAGTTGACTGGTGGTTATTTTTAGCACTACATGCAAGACAAATAATGCACAGAAACCACAGCAACTCATGCTCCAAGCTGCACGGCACGTGTTTTTGCGATTTTTATAGATGGTGATGTTATGTGTGAGTATAATGTGCTTTACATTCCATTCCAGATACTGCATAATACTCACTGCCCTAAATGCTACAGATAAACACTTGGATTCTTTTGGCTTTGTGCAGCTTATTTTAGTGGGATGTTCCATCAGCAGCTTCTTGTTAATGTGTTTTCTCTGCAGTGTCAGAAAGTTTGTTTTGCCTATGCTTTAGTTAAAGTGAGCAGTACAGCCACCTGTCTCCTCAGAATATCTCTCAACTGAGAGAGAGAGAGAGAGAGATGATCTGCACCAAATCGTGAGTACAACACACCTCTTTACTCTGCATGCTTCTATGTATATTTTACTGTAAAGGTTTTCACCAAAAATATTTAAAATGTGCTTCTGCTGTTGGATTGTTGTGATTGGGTCAGATATTCTGTTTGTGGCCTTTGGTAGCCATATAATAATATCTTTCAATTCTTCTATAAAAAGTTTAAATGACGGAGTTTGGCTGCAGTTGTATGACAGTAAACACTGGTCTTCAGGACATGGATACTGTACTGCCCAATTGGTGTTGGCAGAAGTTAATCCTTATATAATGAAAATGTCTGCTTTATATTTAGATGAGTTATGTTGTTTTATATATAGTATGTGCTTTATTGGTCTATAGCAGACTTCTGGTCATGTACCTCTTTTTTGATCCTTTAAGAACATCCACCTAATTGACATTTCTTTGAGATTTAGTTTAAGTACTTTTAGTTTAAGATGCATCACAATAATTATAGAATTATAATTTTAGAATGAATGAATTAGTATGTTGTTGTATGTGTTAATATGCAGACTTTGAATTTCAGTTCAAACACTAATATTTTCTGTATAATGTAAAATACTATATTATAAATTATATACATTTTAATACATTTAATAATATGTTATGAAAACAATATAATGTGTAATTTGTAGTCTAGTAGTCCATCTTAAAAACTTTCCCTGTCTGTCTGGAAGCGCTTGGTTACATATCTTACATAATTCTGTAGTAGATCATTCTGTAATAGTTACATAATCCTGCTTAAAATCAGAAATTATAAATACATAATGTAAGAAAAAAATACTAATTTAAAATAAATTCTATATTTTTAGTGGTGAAGTGATGGTATCAGGTGGAATTACCATGGTAATGATTTATACTTTGGTACTGAGTACCATAGTCATACAATGGTATTACCATGGTACTTTTTTGCATGTGTCTGTCAAATTTATTTCACTAGCAATCAAGCTAAAATTAAAAAGTGAGTTTGACTGTGGGAATATGCCCTCATGTTGCCCTCCAAGGTCTTATGTGACATGAGTGACAGACAGACAGTGACATGATATATTTTCAGGTCACAGTTCAGAGCCTGCTGTAAACTCCCACAGCAGCGGGTGTTGAGATCTAAATGCGGTACTGGCTTATTTGACTCTTGGTGAGCCAAATGTGTCAGGATAGAAGAGCTGCGCTTCCACCTCTACCGGACGTTTATGGTTGTCTAAGAATACACAGCACAGATTTAGTCTTTTGTATATGCTCCATTACATCAGCAACCACTGAATTATTTATGCTTACATCTGCAAAGATTTATGACTCTGATACTTTATGCATCATATATGTGTGATTATGCATGAATGTATGAATAGTCAGATATCACTTTAAAATTATAATATACGCAAGTGGTGGGTTCTAATGCAGGTCTCATGTAGTTATGGACTCTAAGCTGAAAACACTGAGGAATTATGAACATCTTGAATCTGATTACACAGAGGAACATGAAGATCCAAGAGATTACTGCTACGGTGAGCCCCTTTAAATCTGTAATAAAATTAAAGAGACTGAAGAGCCATGTAGTCAATAAGGTCATTAATACAATACAGTGATTCCATAGAAAGCCCTTTTCTGGTTCCCCAGAGAACCTCCAGTGAACAGTTCTTAAAATAACCCTTTTTCCCATAGTGTAAAGAACACAAAGAACCTTTGTGCAATAAAATGTTTCCATGGATATTAAAGGTTCTTCATGGAACCATAGAGGCCAATTAAGAACCTTTGTTTTTATAAGTGTATACAGTTCATTGACTTTCTCTCTCTATAGGTGGGTATCACCCAGTGCAGGTGGGCGATGTGTTTAATAAGAAATACAAGGTTCTGTCAAAGCTGGGTTGGGGTTATTTCTCTACTGTATGGCTCTGCATTGACCTCAGGTACTGAAACTTTGTATTTTATGTGTTGCCTTACATGTGTAAATGTGTGTATTGAAGTGTGCATGTGTGTTTAAAAGTTCTCAAGTGTCCGTTGTGGTTTTGCAGGTCAGGCAGGCATGTGGCAGTGAAGGTGTTGAAGAGCGGAGCTGGATTCACTCAGGCTGGCCAAGATGAACTGACATTACTGCGATGTGTGAGTGTCTCTCGCTCTCTCTCTCCCTGGTTCTTTGTCTCTCTTGCATTGTGTGTTTGTACATACATCTCAAAAGCTTTTCCCTCTCTCCAGGCCACTGGTCCCACAGCCCGTAACCCTCTTAAAGGACATATAGTGCAGTTACTGGATGAGTTTAAGATAGCTGGTGTGAACGGCATTCGTATCCTTTCATAATATCATTTATGCAAAATGAACCACTACAACAATAATAAACACTTGACAAATGATATTCATCTGATTTTCATAGTAAAATTAGCACCCCTTTATGATTGGATTCAGGGGTGTTTCTAGCCTTTCAACAGTAACAGGCAACCCATCAAAAAAAGTGATACACCTATATGTCCTATGTCATCCGCTGATACGCTACTCTCTCGTGAACGCGCATACGACAGTTAGCTGAAGCTAGAGATTACGGTTTATAAAGTTTTAAATATGGATAGTTTTCTTACACAAACACATCACTTCACTTCAGAAGGCCTTTATTAACTCCCCGGAGCCGCGTGGAGCATTTTTATGATGGATGGTTGCACTTTTTTGGGCTTCAAAACCCCCCCATTAACTGCCATTATAAAGCTTGGAAGAGACAGGACATTTTTTAATAGAACTCCCATTGTATTCATCTGAAAGAATAAAGTCATACACCTAGGATGGCTTGAGGGTGAGTAAATCAAGGGGTAAATTTCATTTTTGTGTGAACTATCCCTTTAAGACTGTCACTTGCTGCCACCTACTGACATAATGTTGTACCAGAGAGTCACTAAAAATCCCCAACACCATAATAAGTATTCTAGGTGGACCTTCATTTGCTGAATTTCAGCCAAAATTCGTAGGCAAAAAAGGTATGTCAATAGCTTAGCGATGTATTAAGCCCTGCTAACAAAGTCGTCACTTTGAAACCAAGCAGCTTGAACCTGAGTGAAATTTGCATGCAGTGCCCCCCCC
>NW_015537959.1:551179-555654 GCF_001515605.1 Sinocyclocheilus anshuiensis
TCAATGCCCCCCCCCCCCCATATGAAATTACTGGATTTCAATAGTTTATAATAACAATAAACAATAAATGTGACCGCATGTGGAACGCTACAGTTTAAAAGTCCCATATTTCGGCACTTTTGGAACGCTGCTCAGTAAATCGAATTCAAAGACAAACTAACTGTTGTATAAAATTCTCAACATTTCAGATCTGTTCTGTGGGAAATTTGGGGTATACTTTTATAGAATTTTAGTCTTTATATAATACAGCAATACATATTGAGAGTTGTTAGTTGATTCTTGACCACTATGTAGATATTTGTCTGGTGTTGGAGCTGCTGGGACCAGACTTGCACTGTTGGCAAGTGTGTTTTGGGAATCCAGGTCTCTCTCTCACCTGCGTCAAACACGTCATCACTCAGGTGAGACACTTCTAATGTGTGTAAAGTTTCATTTAGACCTGGTGTCTAAAAAAGAAAGACCGTATAAATCAGCACAAGACCTGAAAAACTGTATCTGTCTCAGGTTCTTGAAGGTCTGGAGTATCTTCACAGCCACTGCAAGATCATTCACACTGACATCAAGCCTGAGAACATCCTGCTGTGTCTCACACCGCAGTCCTCATCTCATCCTCCAGGGGGCGCGAAACAAATTTACACTTCAGCCATTAAAACCACAATCCTCCAGGATCCCGGTAGGAAAATAATTAAATGTGAATGAAGCAAATCATTACATTGTATCACTGTAATATATGTAGCATTAATTCATCATCTACTACTTTCACACAGAAGCAGCTGCAAAGCCTGGAAACTTGGATAATATCACAGTGAAAATTGCAGATCTTGGCAGCTCATGTTGGGTGGTGCGACACATTCAGTGAATTCATATAATGCTTTCCTCAATGTCAAAGAATGCACAGCGTGCTCTTGTGGAAACATATGGATCAATGAAATCACTTGATGTGTATACCTGATTAGATTACTTAACCTCTTTTCTTGTTGTTATAGTACAAACACTTTTGTCAAGAGATCCAGACCAGACAGTATCGCTCTCTGGAGGTTCTTCTAGGCTCTGAATATGGTCCTCTAGCTGACATCTGGAGTGTGGCCTGCTTGGTGAGTCTACAGCTGTCGACAGTGTTTGACAAAATAGAGCCATCCTACTAGAAAATTTCATCAGGGGTTTCAAAAGTGTACAACTGTTTAGCACATGATTGGATTACTTGGATTACTTAATTGTAAGCAGGCATTGATCTTGTTGTTTGTAGTTTTAAGCCATATTTAGTGAAAAAAAAAGTTAATTGTTTAAAAAATTTGCTTCAGTTTTGATGCATTAGAATGATAAAATATATAAAAACAAATATAAATATATATAATTTCTTTTCAGAGCTGAGTAGATTATACAAATTACAGATTACTTTATGAAAACTGTAACAATCTAGGTTACTCATTTTTAGGTAACAATCTGGCTACTTTTTTTAGATCATTTTTACGAATTTAGAAGCATGGTTTGCAAATCTATTTACACAACATTTGTGAGTATAGTCAAAGCATGACAGTAGGATTTTTAGGAAGGTACATTTAAAAGAGAAAAAAAAATTTACTAATTATGTAATCTTTTTTAAATCTGATCATGTAATCCAGATTACATGTAATCAGTTACTACCCAACACTGTTTCTTTTTATCTGTATTATTTTTCAATAGGCATTTGAGCTTGTTACTGGTGATTCCTTATTTGAACCCAAAGCAGGGCATCATTTCTCCTTAGAGGAAGGTAAACTATTTAATAGCCATCATCAATATTTTTATTAGAGAAGTGTAGATTTGTGGGGTTGACCATTTCCATTATTTTTAGACCACCTGGCTCATATTACTGAGCTCCTGGGTAAGATCCCAGTGTCAGTGGCTCTGTCTGGGAAATATTCCTATCAGTATTTCAACCGCAAAGGTAAGTACAATACTAGATTTGTCTTGCTTTATTCATCTTGGTGTGGAGACAGGTCAAATTCATAATTTTAGTGCAAGAAGGATGTGTATGTTTACCAAAGTAAAATTAATGTTATTCTCCAAAAGAATTCTTGCAGTGGTTTCATTGCTTTAACTACGTTTGTTGTTGCACAGGTGACCTGCGGCGAATAGCTGTCCTCCGTGCATGGGGGCTGTACGAAGTGCTGGTAGAGAAATATCACTTTCTCCTCAGAGAGGCCTCACTTTTCTCTGATTTCCTGTTACAGATGCTGGACTTCCTGCCAGAACGGAGGGCAACAGCAGCTCAGTGTCTCAAACATCCCTGGCTAAAGCTGTAACCCTCTCTGGCTTTTTTTACTTGAATAGGTTTCTGTTCATGTCTGTTTTGTGTGTGTCGAATGAAAAGGCCATGGCTCCAAAGTGTTTTTTTTTTTCTAAATGGGACTGTTCCAAATCTGTATGACTTTCTTTCCTCTGTGGAAAACGCAATAAAGATACTTTGATAAATGTCTTTGTATTGACAGTCAATGGGGTCCAATGTTGTTTGGGCACAACATTCTTCAAAATATCTTTGTTTGTGATCCAGAGAAAGAAATGCATACAGGTAACATTAGGGCAAGTAAACGATGACAGAATAGTCATTTTTGGGTGAACTATCGCTTTAAACAAGGATGGCTGGGTCTGTAACATAGATTTGTACATATAGCAAAGCTTGCATAGCAAATATATTTAAAGCTTTGGAATGTGTTTAATCGTCTGGTACATACATTCCACTCTTCAATAAGGCCTGTAGTGTTTCTATGCATAGATCAGCGACTAAAAGCTATGATGACCATTGAGTAATATTGGTGCTCTGAGATGTAAGTAGTGTTTCTGAGTTTAGATATACTAAACAAATCACTGTTTTTTAATCAAAGTGTAAAGAATGAACCTACAATGAGTGTTATGTGTTTATAGATAAATGTTTTTTTTTCTTAAGACACTTCACTATATTCATTTGTCACTGTGAATTTTAATGTCTGTTATAATAATGTACACTCATCTGTTTTTCATCATCTGTTTGCCAATCTGCATAACCTTTTTTAGATTGAAATTAAACCTATATAATTTTTAAAGTAATAATATACAATGAAAACTCTACAATTAAAGCAATAAATCTTAATAAATTACAAAATGCAGATTTCTGGAATACTTGATTTTGATTGGTCAGTCTCAGCATTCGGCAGTCAGATATTTTCTGAAATCCTACCGTTATTACTTTATGTCTCTTTTATGACAGTGGAAGCTTTAACATAATATACAGGAACAGTTATCAAATCATTTCAACTCTTTGCCTCTCTCTCGATAGATAGACAGACAGACAGACAAATAGATAGAACGACAGATATACATAGATAGGTAGACAGACATCTACCTATCAGACAGACAGAATGACAGAACAACAGAAAGATAGAACGACAGATAGATATACAAACGTATAAATACAATGACAGAACAATAAATAAGTAGACAACAGCATAAATTGACAGACAGAACGATAGGCTGACGGACAGAACAGATATTAAGACAGAATGGCAGATAGATAGAATGACAGCTAAATGGACATATGGATAGAACAGACAGGTAGAACAAGAGAAAGAAAGACAGATAAACAGTAACACACATATATATATATACTGTATATAATGATAGTTAAAAAAAAGTTGACAGAATTACTTAAATAGACATGCGGACAGAACGACAGATAGATAGAATGATATTCAGAACATCAGTAAGACAGAGAGAACAACAAAAAAGATAGATAGATGATAGATAGATAGATAGATAGATTCTAACAAAAAAAGACAGATTCAGGGCTCTTTGCTGGTGGAGTCTGCTGCTTCCTCTGTGCTGAGTTTGATCTCTTCCTCGTTGTCTTTGTCCTCCTCATTAGCAGCAAGCTCTTTGGCTGAGCCGATCTCTAGCTCTACCACCTTTCTCTGTTTCCCTTCCTTTTCCAACCATCTGTAGTTGTAATAGTTCATGATGAAAAGGAAGATACCTCCAAGCAGCATCATCATGCCACAAGCAAAGTACATGTATTTGTAGTCCATGAAGATGTCAACCAGCAAACCTGAGGAAGATATCTGTGAATAAACATCCTGTACATTGTAACACAGAGAGATATGTCAGTCAGTGAAGATCTCATATTTGGACTTACCAGAGATTGGTGGCCCCAGCAGGACAGGCCCACACTCTATAATGGTAGCAAGCCCAACCGCACTGGAGAACCGCTGGGCTCCCACCAAATCCATGAGTACCTCGAACAGGAGAGCACACACCATCCCAAAAGCCAGGCCAAAGAACACTGCGTACACCACCAGGCCACTGTAACCTGGTAAGAGCGGACACATCATATGGCACAGACCATTATATGTCACAGCGAAGCTGAAGAAATACTGGATCTTGGGTCTGATCCATCTGGTGTTGGCGACCAAACCCGTTCCTGGACGTGCAAACATGTCTACTAGAGCGAATATGGAGAGCAG
>NW_015537959.1:555920-577422 GCF_001515605.1 Sinocyclocheilus anshuiensis
CGGAGTACTCATCTATCCCCTGATGCTTGGCATATGGTGCCAGGAAGACCACTGGAGCAAAAAATCCAAAAAACATGAGCACATTCCCCACCAGATAGATAAGGAAACCTCTGTGCTTTAAGAGGGAGACATCAATGAATTGGTTGACTTTCGTGGCACAGACTGACTGCTTGGACTCGTCTTGTCCAGCTGTCTGAGAGGTGACGTCCAGTTTTCCTGTGTCATTCTCATCAGTGATTTTCCTCACTGGCAGTTTTGTTTTTATCTTGATGGGTCTCATGAGGGATCCTGCCACGCAGCAGTTGAGCAGCACTCCTCCGAGGATGAGGAAGCTTCCTCGCCATCCAAAATGGTCAAAGAGAAACTGGTTGAGGGGAGCCAGGGTGGACAGGAAGACCGGGCTACCCGCCATTGCCAGGCCATTTGCTATTGGCCTTTTCACAAGGAAGTATTTACCGATTATCGTAAGAGATGGTTGCAGGTTAAAAGCTAAGCCAAAGCCTGTAAAACAAAAGCATTTTATGTGAATTTTCAACGAGTTAACATTTGACAAAGTACATAAATCCTGTACTTGAGAAGTACAGATGTCCTGAGGACACATCACGCCAATAAAAGTACTCTACTTGAGGGTTAAAAATAACCATGGCTTATTTGGCAACCCAGCGCTGGTTAAATATTGGACAGAGCACATGCTGAGTTATTTTGACTGGTTGGGTTAAATGTTTGACCCAACATGTTGGGTTGTATTATTTGTTTAAAAATTACTATATAATTGCTGGCTAAAAATGGGTTGGAAACTAGAAATCACACACTCAGAATTATTAGTGGCAACAGTAATAATCAAAAGGTGAACATTCATTTATAAGCAAGAACAAATTGAATTTATTTGGGTGAATACAGCATAGTTTACACAATATTACATACATTTTAACTCGGTTAACAAGCATTTTAGAAATAAAAATGTAATATTTAAAAGTAACATTTTAATTCAAGTGTATTAAACTGTTCTCTGTTATCCTTTTTAACCGAAATAGTGCTGATTCTCGTGCCGGTGTGTCGCTGAAATCTGAGCCGGTGATGGGCTGCTGTTCGGCGGGGAAACAGCGAACCTCAGGCTCAGACCGCTGCCTCGCGTTTCACTTACAGCTGAAAGATGCCGTGACTGACTCCATAACCTGCCCATAAACAACCAGCACTGAGATTAGAGAACATATTTTAACATCAAAATAAATTAAATTCAGTATTATAAATTGAAATCAGTTTATGTTATGCAAGGCAAAAGGTGTTTCTCTCATGCAAAACAACCGCTGCTGGTGCAGTCACCTGACTGACATCTCGACCCTGTATGTTGCCTTGTGTAAAATAAATCTTTTACAGCACAGTAAAGACTTTATAGATGAAATAAACCGTATACAAACCTTTCTTTCACTGAAGAAGTGCACCAGTTCGGCGGCGCAGACCGCTCTCTCTTCTGAAGAGGACGCAAAAAGCCCGCGCTTCAACACTCAAAACTCAGCGGATGGGCAGAAAAAATAACCCAGCATTGTAGGTATCAAAAGTAACTAGGATTTGACATACTCCATAATGCTCAAAATTCCTCTTTGAGAGAAGGGTCTAATGTTCCAGTCACACTGACATACACCACCATTCAAAAGTCTGGGAAGATTTTTATTTTTTATTTTTTTTTTTGAAAGAAATGAATACTTTTATTCAGCAAAGACACATTACATTGATCAAAAGTGACAGAAAAAAACGATTAATGTTTCAAAAGATTTCTATTTCAAATAAAAGCTGTTCTTTTAAAAATTCAAAATCATTAAAAAATGTATACAGTTTCCACAAAAATATTATGTGGCACACCTGTCTTCAACATTGATGATGATAATAATAAAAAAAATGTTTCTTGATCATCATATCAGTATATTAGAATGATTTCTGAAGGATCATGTGACACTGAAGACTGGAGTAGAATAATGCTGAATATATTTGAAAATAAAAGTATTACTGTCTTTACCGTATATTTAATCCAATAAATGCAGTCTTTGTGAAGAAACTTTTGAACGGTAGTGCAGATATGATGTTAAATAGTTTAGAGTCTGATCTAATACTATTTAGCAGTCAGCACACTGGAGCGCTGAGAATCATTTTACTCCCTATTTTTTGCTCATTTTGAGTCGAACAAGACAGATTCAGTGATTTATTAATTTGAGACTTTCTTCAAGTGATTATTGAATTAGTGAGTGCTGCCACTGAAACTCACAGTTTTACAAATGCATCATAAAAGAACACATGAACAAATTGATTCTAAAGAATTATTCATTCAAAATTTCTATTACGTCTCGGATCAGTCACTTCACCTCAAAATAACAAGGAATGGCGTGTTTTTCTAAAACCCAGAATATTAATTTAAACATGGAGATCAAACAGACAGATTTGACCTTGCAGTTGTAATCTTTGATCACACACACACACACACACACACACACACACACACACACACACACACACACACAAACAGGGGAGGAACCCCAGTGCACTGTACTGACCAATCACAATCTAGCATGGTTATTATTAGCAGAAGAACAATAGAACAAGCAAGAAAATGTATATAAATGTTATAAACATTGAAATGTGTACCTCCAATGACTCCCACGCATAAATACAAATGCAAAATTGTGGTGCCAAAAGAAGCCGCTACCATAGCAACCCCAACCATTAGCCCACCAACTATCACCACTGGGCGGCTCCCATAGCGGTTCACCAAAATACTGCTCACAGGTCCTGTAAGGTGACACAGAAAGATGATGTAATGCTCATATTAAAAGTAATACTAAAACCTTGACTTGTAAATCTAAACTTGGTTTGGATGTGACTATGCAAAATTAGACTAAACAGGATCACAGCTCTGGCTCATTATGCAACCATGGGACAAAGTAATATTTGATTTGGGCTCCTTCTGTTATTTGGTTACTTCTAGCACATATTGAATGGCTCTACCTGATTGTGGGAGCACCTAGAATGCCAAGCAATGGCGCAGCTTTCCAAAAATGACATGTATATATTACCATGTAAAGTTGAGTAATATGCTTTCTAACCTCCTGCATACATGGTAGCCAGCATGATGGAGGAGACCCAGGCTATCTCACTGTAGGAGATGGAGAAATACTCCTGGATTTCCTTGAAGTAGATGGTAAGGGACTTGGGAAAGGCGTAAGAGCAGCCGATGGAGATGAAGGATCCAAACACCACAGCCCAGCCCCAGCCTCCATCTGGAGGAGTGTAGCCCAGGTTTGTGGTAGCTGATTGGGGCATATTTGCTTTAGTTCCTCTCTAAAATAATAATAATTAAAAAAAGTATGATTTCATCAGTATTTTTCAATAAAAGTACAGAACACTTATCTACATTCACTCAGAAATCATTTAGAAACTTTCTAGTTGATTGAAAATCTTTGTACACATTTATTTATCAATATATCAATATATCTACATTTCCACTAACTAAAAACTTTCTAGGAAAAGTATATAAATATCTGCAAAGTATAAGAGACAGGATTAGTGAGCTTACCTCTCTACAGGAGTTGAGAGACAACTGGCAAAGCTTCCAGATGGCTACATGTTCGTGCCCTGCTATCTTTTTTTCTTCTTCTTCATTTTCTTATCAGGTCTCTTTTTTTGTGGTTCTCCATATCACGTGAAATGCCTTGCCCTTTTTTTAAAGAGAGAGCGAGAGAGACTGAAGGCGTGGATACATTTTTTAAATTAAATTTTTATGAATATATAAGTAGCATTTTATATGCACATTTACACAGTCACATACACAATTTAAAATGTAACTACATTTAATAAATAAATAAATAATAACAAATTATTAAATTAAATATTAATAGTAGGACTTGCAGACCAGTGTTGTTTTAGCATTATTTATATATTTTATTAATATTTTGAATAAGCTTTTTTTTTTTTACATTTCTGTATTAGTCATTTTGTGATGTGCTTTTGTCCTTTTTTATTAGTATTTCTATAGTAAGTTTTAGTATTAGTTTAGTGAGAGTACTAACTCTCAGTTTTAGTTTTGTTTTAGTAAATAAGAACTGTATTTATTTAAATTAGTTGCCAATGCAATATTTATAATTTTCAATTAATTAAAAAAATAGTTTTTCTTATATTTATATTTCTTTTTTATATTTTATTTGTTTATATGTTTTATTTTTAGATATCAATTATTTAGTATTTATTTAATAAATTGTTTAGTAATTTCAGTCATTTGACTTAAACTTATTGATTTCATTCAGTTGCCAAAGCAACATTTATTTACCTTTTTTAGTTTACGTTTTACTTTCAATTTTTTTTTCAACTTTTTTTAAATGCGAAAAATAAATGTTTCATAGTTTTAGTTAACAATAACACCACTGTTGCAGACAGATTTTCTCTTGATAAACTTTCACCTAGCAGGTATGGGAATTCATCGATGTGTTATTATTTCATATCTAAATCCTAATGGTGATTTCAGACTAAAGTCTATCTCCTGTCTCTCCAGTAGCTGTCAGTGTTGTGTAAATGTCACACAGCAGGTCGCGCTGCTTGTGGCCTAGTGGAAGCTTTTGCTATAAAGGCCTAAACACATTCCTACTATTATATCTAATACAGTCACCTAAAAATGTAACAATGTCTTCATGCAGTAACAATTCAGAGAATTTTACTTGAACAGCATCAATATTGTTACGAATCTATGGCATCTGTCTTGCTCTTCTGCTTTGTGAATCCAGTCAAATATATTTTTCATGATATATGCTTTTTCTAGAAAACTGTTTTCATTAAATATAATAATTGTTTTTTTTAGTGCTTCAGGTTTTATTGAATGTAATCTGTTTTGTTACTTTACTCATTACGTAATGTCCAAGTGCATTTCATTTGGATTTGCACCGATTACTGATATAATCGTGGCATAGTACATTGTGTTTTTTCACATTTTAGGTTGAATATTATATCTGCTTTACATATTGCTCATGAATCAGTTGCAGTTCATGCACAGGAAGTTATGGTGGCTGCACTATTTTTGCCTAGGGCTCATTTTCACTGAAAAGGAGTGTCTCCTATTTCTCAACCGTGTGGGGGGAGGGATTAAACAAAGGCCCACGGCTCCACACGGACTTGAGACAAACAAAAGCATTTAAGTGCGAAATCCCACGAAATTTCCACCACATCCACAGCTAACTGACATTTAGCTGCCAGTTCGCAGTGGCTCTGCGCAAGCAGGTTTTTTGAGCGAGTGATGCCTAGTTTTCTCTCTCCCTCTCCTCTGTGCTCTTTCCCGCACTCACTGCTGATCCTGCCAGTGCCGAACAAAGATGATTACTCAGGAAGCGCTTCGGCCAATCAGACGAGGCCTTACATCCTGCTAGTGGGAGGGCAGCCAGTCACGGCCCTGCTCTGATCAGACAGGCCTGAGCTCTGAGTGTGGAGAGGAGAGCCCTCCCTTGTCTAAAGGCTGAGGCTGTCCTCCATGTTTTAGAAGTATTGACATTACACTGTTTCAGCCATGCATCCACAGAGGTAAGCCTGATGTTTTCTTACGTCTGTCCTTTCTTGTCATTGTACTATTTTCATCCACTGCTAACACTGTGAATTGCAGATTTGATTCTCCAGTGACTGGGGAGGCCTAGCAAAGGCCTGTCTCTCAGAAAAACAGGGCAGAGGAGGAAGGAGGTGGGGGAGAGGGCCAGAGAAGGGGGGTCAGGCTCTCCCTCTCACTCTCCTGAGCTTTGGCCCGTGTGCTGCTCGGTCACATGGTTACACGGCAGACGAAGTCAGCTATCACTCATTGCTGTAGTGACAAACAGCTCAGTGACAGTCATTTCTGTATATGTAGGGCCCTCTGTTGATCTGCCCCACGTAGGGGGTGGAGGATCAGGGGGGGTGGGGTGTTCGGGTGATGTACTTTTGTAAGCTGATTGCCTGTCTCATCGTCTGTTTGTGTCACAAGGCCCGCCATAGAAAATGGAGGCATCTGTTAGGGCCTTATTAGAGAGCTGAGAGCCCCAGCTGTGGTCATTTTACACAGGGGCAGGATGGGTAATTCAGGACGTGAGCTACCAATGAGGGGCGGAGAGTTGAATTCGAAACTTTTTTTTTTTAAATATATATTCCATTTTATGCAAATGTTTGTATTATGTTTTCAGGTTATACTTTTAGTTTCAGGAGGGATGTTAGATGACATTCTAGTGTCATTCTTCCATTCTTCATTTAGTGGGAGGTAAAGCTATTTTTGTGCAGTTTTTGAACACATCCTTAAGAAAATAAATGGGCATTTGCATTTTTGCTAGTATTTTTTACTGTCAGTCACATTGCAAGTATGAGTTTAAAAATAGTCTGAGACACCATTTTTTTTAAGCATTGATTATTCTTGAATAAGGATTTTATCTGATTCATACAAATCATGCAAAGACTTTATAATAAGGAAATGGGGAAATAATTTTTCCTAAGGCCAATAATCAGCATGCATACTCTACAATGTAATGCCTGCAGACAGCCACATGGCAAAAAACCATCCAGTTAATCAGAATTATGGTTGACTTTCATTTTCTTTGAGCAGGAATTGTTTCCATTGCTTTATTGCAACGTTAGCATTAGCACAGCTAAAATCATTTGAAATTAAAAGGTTGAATTCAGTTCTTTTTTAAACTTAATGTAAAAACAAAACAGATTCCTGTCATAGACTAGCCTGTGGTGTAAAACAGCATTTTTAAAAAGATTATTTGGATGGCGTTTACATATTATTATTCATCTCCTTTAAGTGTCTTTAGAGATTTATGGTGAAGTTAACAATAAAATAGCACTGCCACACACACACAGCTGCTCCCAAAGACAAAACAAGCGAGCACAAACCACACAGGACCAAAAGCCTCCTGCCGCATTCCCAACGGATCCTTGGCCTTTCTAATGATATTTATGGCTGCGTTTAAAAAAACCCCCATTCAATACATATCGTATTTCACCTGTTTATCAACAACAAATGTCTTGTGAGTTAGTTGTTGTAATTATGAACAATTAATTTAATTACAATCACAATACAGTCGGCTAGACCTTTGTATATTGTTAGCTTAGCTACTCTTTATGAGAAAATGACTGGAGGGTTTTACGTCGGTACGGTGCAGCTCATGTTTTGTGTGTTCCCAGGGAGATTATGCCACTGCGATTGGGATTCCTGTCAAGGAAACAACTTTATAAAGGATTGTGGTGACTGGCTTTCTGCCATTTGGAGGAAATGACCAGTAGTGGTCTGACAAGGCTATTTTGCCTGCGTTATATCAGCAAAGAGCAACAAAAAAAGTAAAATCGTATCAACAACGACATCTGTGACAGGAAACAACTGTGTGCTTGTAAAGTCACTGCTTGCGCTTGAAATGATTCGCAAAGTCACCGTGAACCACAAAGCTGCTCTTTTTAACAGCTCAAGATTACAATCTGGGAGAAAGGTTTGCCTTGTCTGAAAGGCAAAACGTTTGTTTGCATGTTGATACTCAAGTGCATTACCGCTTCACTTGTTTTTCTCAGCTGTGGCTCTTGAGACTGACCTATATGCACGGGTTTCTCTGGTTCTCTCTGTTTACTGTAAGCTCCTGTGCCATGGACGTGCCAGAGCCCGTGTCTCTGGCCTAGAGGGAGGGGGAAGGGGAGCTCGAGCAGAGCGGTGGGGGAAGGGAGGCACTCTCATTTCCTGCAAAGAGAGAAAAAAAGACCTCGGCTCACTCTCTGACCAGTTATCTCCACATTCACAGCTCTTCTCTTTATTTGGTCTGTTAGCGAGGACCTCTGATTGTCTCTCTTCTCAGATGGTTCTAGAAGATCCTGTTTTGGAGGCCGGTTTGCTTGCAAAGTGGTGGTTTTCTTTCTCTTCATTGGATCAGCTTCAGGACTTCCTGTTTCTTTGATTTCAGTGTAGAGATCTGGATTTTCAGCCACGCAGTTGGCTTGACATTGTTTGACCTTTCTGAAGCGAGCAGGAAAAGAGAGGCCTGGTGGATGGGAGTTTTTGACGTGACGTGGCCCTAATGTGACATAACATCCATGCGGCTCCTTACGGCCTCGCATTAAAGTCAAAAATGGAGAGCCCTCAGGCCCTTGGCTACACGCTTAGATGTGCATTTCCCACCTCAGACATTGCATGTCTTATTTAAGTTTGCTGAAACGGATATTCTTTCTCCAGACTTATGTCATTATTGTCGTTTCTGACACATAATCACTGATTTTTCCGAACAACCTGGAATATTTTCTTGTGAGAAAGGTGAGTTTTATTCATCGCCATGGAGGATTATGTGCCATTTTGGATTTTTTGATGGATTTCTTCCTTTATAATGTCCCCTTGAAGGATGTCTCTGAATATCTAAAAGTACATGATTTTTTTTTCTCTACGATGTCAAGCCGTGGCCCTGTCAATGAGAATTAGTTAAAAGACTAAGGCCTCATTGTGGCCTAATGATCAATCCTCTCAATCGTGCTCGTCGTTCTCAACACTGGTCCTAATTCTGACCTCATGAAATGGAGAACCGTTGCCAGCTTCTAATCTTTTCTGGTCTTTTCTTTTGCACAAAGACTGGGATCAAGGCCTTGTCGTTATAGGATTTTGTTTGTGCCATTGGCCTTGTACCTCCTCTTCTCTTTCACCTGTCATTTACGAGCTTCTTTTTGGTACCCGTCATTTCCGTCCAGCCCTTGCGGTTGATTGATTGACCGTAGTGGGTTTCCTCTGTATGGGGTTAAATAAGGCCTCATTGTGGTCAGGATACGTGTGGTTAAGTAGAGTAGTCACCTCTTTTTGTTGTTGTTAATTTCTTCAGCTCAGAAACTCGAGCAGAACAAATTTTTATAGAAATCTTTCTTAAAACTGTCACATTAATCGTGTAAGACTCAAAGTATTTTACGCAAATTTGTTTTGGGTAGTCTTGTCCACTGAATTCTCACTGGCTAGAAATACCATTTCACAAAACTGTTGGATATATTAAACGTCAAATTTGTTGTGTTGTGCAAATAATGTTTTTTCAGCAGCACATACTAAAGGCCTTCGCTTGCCAAGAGCAACGCAATGTGAAAATTTTAAATGCAAACGACCAAAATTTTCATCTGTCCGATGAGATTTCATTGTAGGTTGGGCTACCTACAATGAAAAATGGGCAAAAATTTAACCCAAGTGACGAATAAAAATGTGCTGTCACTCGTTGCAGTCGTGGCTGGTTAAATGGCATTTATGCTGACAATGATTGACTCATTGGAGATCTTCAAATCTCTGAGCTGTTGGTTTCTAGTCGTTCCTAATCTGCAGTAATATTCAAATGTATCATGTGGCGAATTGCTCCTATTGGTTGCTGCTGTTTATTTGCGCAAACTGATTGCGACATCAGTGGTCTCTGATGCTAATGTCACCAGAAATCACCTGTTCACTGAAAATGGTTTTCTTCAAACTGCATCTTTTTAATCATGTTTTTTAACCTTTTATGATGCCCATGCACTCTTTTTGGCACAGAAAATTCACACTTTAGCACTTCCCGCTTTTTTTAGTGACTGGTCAGGGCACTGTGTGATAGTATGGGTTATTTTAAAGCCTGCATCTATTTTATTTTCTAAGCGAATGACATATTAATTAATGTGAAGGAATTTTTTTTTTCACACATTGTGTGAAGGGTTTCAAAATAATGCAATGTTTTGTTTTAACATCTTTGTCCTTATTAGTCATATAATTTCTTTGGTTTTTACTAAATTATATAATGCAAAGCATACTAAGACTACCAAATTTTGCTATAAGTTTGATCGCAACATATAATCATTGCTGTTAATAGTGTTCACCGTCTGTTTGAATACATGACATTAACTAACTGCTCGATTTTTACCATATATTTCTGCCATATGGACATCAACTTGAAGCTCCTCACCACTGATAAGCTATTACTAAATATAATGTAGAAACGTAAATTTTCTGTAAAGCTGCTTTGCAACGATTTGCATCGCGAAAAGCACTTTACAAATAAACTTGAATTGAATTGAACTAAGAAAAATGCATGTCATCTCGACAGCCTAGTATAAATTTTATGCTTTATAGACCACATTTTGAATGTATCCATGTCAGTAGCTGATGGTATTTTCGTACCGATTATGCCTGAACTTGGACGAGGTCAAATCCTCTCAGACAAGAAGTAAACTAATGAGACTGAATTAAAGACACTCTCCAGTGCTCAGCAGACGTCTACTTCGTAATCCCTTCTGAGTGGACCTGCTCACGGCGGCGTTCCCCACAAAAATGATTGCTTCATTTGAAGGAGGTGCTGATCTATTACTAGACCCAGAGCGAGAGAGAGTTTACGTCTCGCATGTCTAACGAGTTAGGTTAAACCGCTTAATATCCTCTTGTAAATTCACTCTACAGGCCCATGATTGGTTACAGCACAGTTCAGACAAAGCAATACTCATGCAAGGGTCTCCTTGCACTAGATGTGGAATGGAGGACGATTGCAATGAACAACAACAACATAACTCTGGAGATTAGATTGCATCACCCAAGTCTTTTATCTCAGGGGGAGACCTCACGAGATTTCAGTGTCTTATTCCAGCGTTTTATTTTGCTCTCTCTCTACTTCATTTAGTTTGGCTGTGGAGGAAATAAAGACGGAGTCTGATGCTGTTGATGGGATGGAGGTGTCCATGCCACCCAAAGGTATTTTTTTTTTCTTTGATTCTAATGTGACACTTTTGTTGTATCATTTTGCTTTAGCTTCTCAGTTCACGCAATCAGACTCCAAATATAGATTGTCAGATTGTGAGAGTTCAGTTCATGAGCTGAAATGAATAAAAAGCGAGTCACGCTTTTAATCTGAACCACATCAAATGTGGCATGCAACCTAATTTTGTCTTTCATTATGCCGACTGGTTGTTGCTATCTGGTACTTCATGTTAGTAGGTTAGTCAGACATTTGATACGACATCTTTTGTTTTAGTCTTGAAGATGTGCATAAAAGGCAACCCTTTTTGTGCATGTGGAGGTCGATGCTTTGAAAGGTCACAATCACAGGCCCAGCTGGGTGAGGTGTTGTATTATTATGCATGCCTTGCATAGTAAAGCAGCTGTGGTTCTTTCATCAGCGGTCCCTGATCTAGGATCAGCGGAGCAGGCGCTGACTGCACAGAAGAGGAAAGCACCCAGTCCTCCACATTCCTCAAATGGACACTCACCCTCTGAAACGTCACCCAGTCCCACAAAGAAGAAGAAGAAACCGGGATTAGTCAACAACAAAGACCAAGTATGTCCCCTCCTTGGCTTCTCTCTTTTGTTGAATTGTAATTGGTTTGAGCTGATAATTCCTGCTCAGATGAATTGAAAAACATTTGTAGTATCTAAAACAGACCTTTGGTTTGTAAGTAAACTCTTGTCTCTTCCTGTGTCCTTTTACATTTTTGTTGCATTTTTCTATTCAAACGGCCAATCGAAATAATCAGGATTGATTGTGGCTTGTAAATATGTGTGTGTTTGACTTTAATTTCCATTCAATGTGCAGTTTTTAATGATAAAACACTGGTCTCTGAAAGGGCCGAATGCTTTTACTGATTTGCATGAACAAAGTCGACCACTTGTGGGGATTTCTGTCCTGTAAGCTACGGGGTGTCCTCAAAAAAACATTTGGCCACTACAGGCATATTTAAAGGATATAGTTCAACCCAAAACATAATTTACTCACCCTCATGTCATTCCAAATATTATCTTCTTTAGTGGAACATGTTTTTGTCCATACAATGAAAGCCAATGGTGTCCAAACAACATATGGACAAAAAACACTGAGACATTTCTTTCTGTTCCACATAAGAAATAATGTCATACAGGTTTGAAAAGAGACAAGGGTTAATGTTTAGTTTTTGGGGGAGCTATCACTTTGATGAATTTATGTCATTGCATTAGATAGTAAAATGAATATTTAGTTGACATACTGTTATACATATTTTAATGATGTACTGTTTATGATGAAGGCAAAATGTATTGTGACACTTTCTGGTTATCTAATGTTTGTGTAACATGTACCACATCGTTCAGAGGTTTGGGGTTGATATTTGATAAGATTTTTTAATGTTTTTGAAAGAAGTCTCTTATGCACGCCAAGGCTGCATTTATTTGATCAAAAATACAATAAAACTTTAATATTGTAAAGTATAATTACAATTGGTAACACTTTATTTTAAGGTGTCGTTGTTACACGTTACATGTACTTATTATTGTAATAACAATTAATAATGCATAATTACATGCAAGTAACCCTAAGCCAAACCCTAATCCTAACCCTAACCATATAGTAAGTATATGTAATTAATTAATATCACTCAGTACTTAAATGTATAAATACACTGTAACAAGGACACCTTAAAATAAAGTGTAACCTTACCATTTAAAAAATGTAAGGCTTTAAAATGTTATTTATTCCTGTGATGTAAAGCTGAATTTTCAGCACCATTACTCCAGTCTTCAGTGTCACACGATCCTTCAGAAATTTGCTCAAGAAACATTATATAAAAGCATTCATCTATTTAAAAAAATCTTACTGACCTCAAACTTTTGTACGGTAGTGTATATACTTAATGTGATGAACTGCACCTGTGGTTACCAGCTGGTTAAATCCACTGCAAAAATAGCTTAAAGGGAAGTTAGTTCTGAGAAAAGCTGTTGCTTTTGTTACTAATCATTTGTTTGCAGATGGCAAGTGTCCAAATGCTTCTTTTAGGGACCACTGTGTGTTCACTTTATTACAGATCAAGTGCACTGATTTTATTGAATCTTGTGCTGTCGTTGTGGTGGTGTGTTGCAATGCATATGAACAATGTTTCATGAAAGATGCCAAATGTGGATTTGCTTATTGGTCTTATTTAAAAAATAAAATACTAAGCAAATTTATATTAATTGATTTCTTTTGATACCTTACAGGTATTGAAAATGAATTATTAGCTGTCAGTTTTTGTGATTATGTTTAAAATAGTTCCATTAAATCACAACTTGGTCTAAAGTATATTTTGCCACTGTCTCTTGATCCTGCTAATCTGTATTTGGCATCTGATAGTAATTTAAGATTTCGTTCAAATCCTGGCAAAACACACTTGATCTCAGACACCACGTGTTTCTCAGATCACACATGGGTTATGCAGTGTGTTTAGGGAAATTTGAAATGAAATCCTACAGTATCTTCCCAGTGCTTTTGACCCAGTGGTCATGTGACTGCTTACCTGTCCGTGCTTGATTTATTGCAGTGCCATGCTACGTTTCCCCTGCGAGTGTTGTGGCTTGTGATTTGACCCCTTGCCCTGTCTCTCTTGCCTGCATTTCAGTGTGAGCTTAGACATGGTCCCTTTTACTATGTCAAGCAGCCCGCACTCACCACAGACCCTGTTGATGTTGTACCGCAGGACGGGCGGAATGACTTCTACTGCTGGGTGTGTCACCGCGAGGGCCAGGTGCTCTGCTGTGAGCTCTGCCCGCGCGTCTACCACGCCAAGTGCCTCAAACTGGCCGCAGAGCCTGAAGGCGACTGGTTCTGTCCAGAGTGCGAGGTACTGACTGTATATGTTGGCTGTTATGTCATGGGACTGTCCTTCTGGCACTTTAAATATGTTCAGAGCATGAAGCACTATATAGCGATAAGTACTGGCCATAATCAGTCATATGGAAATTTAAGATCTGTTCCAAAACCTAGTGAGCTGCCTACTTATTTTGAGGGACAGGCACAGTTCTGATGTGAAGACTGTTTAAAAAACTAGGCAAAATTAACTTAAAGGGATAGTTCACCTAAAAATTAAAATTGTCATTTACTCATACATGTCATTCCAAAACTGTATAGTCTTGTTAATGTTAACTATATATATATATATATAATGTTTTTTTTTTTTTTTTTTTTTTTTTAAAAATCTAATAAGTGGAAAGTACTAAAATTACTAAAACTTAAATAAAAATAAGTAAAAGCTATATAGAAATATAAAAAAAACAAGTGAAATTAAACAAGTGAAAAGTACTAAAGTTACTAAAGCTTAAATAAATAAAAGCTATATAGAAATATATATAAAAAAACTAATACAAATGGCAAAAGCATGTAACAAAATTACTAAAACTTAAACTAAAATTAATTGAATTATTAATTTAAAAAGTATTAATAAAAAAATAAAAAAATAAAAAAATCCAAATATTAATAAGTACTATAAAAGTATGTAAATAAAACTAAAATAGCATTTTCTGAAATGACTTTCTGCTGTGGAACATAAAAGATATTTTGAGAATTGTCTCGGTGATGATACAATGGAAGTCAACAGGCTTGAATGTTGTTTGATTCCCAACATTCTTCAAAATATCTTCTTTTGTGTTCCCGAAGGGTAAACTATCCCTTTAAAGATGCATTGTTTTGGCCAAAATATCGCAGTATCTTTTGTGGAGAATCCCTGAATGTTTTTATCCAAAATAGCAGACGAGTCACAATAAATGTTGATTATAAATTAACATTTCAATCAGTACTAAAAAGTGTTGATTACAAGTCATTTACCAGTATAATTAAACTGGCTGTTTTGACCAATATTTGAGCATATTATATATTTTTATGCTTATCGTGTTATCACGTATCAGTATTGTGTTTTTAGCTTAGCGACGAGTGCTTTGAGTGAGCGCTATTTTTTTATCTGCTTTTGAATTATGAGGTTCCATAACAATTAAGATGCTGTCTAGGCAGTAGACTCACTAGGTTTTGGAACACTAAGTATGACATACAACATTGCTCTGACAACAATATATTTTGCTCACAATTTTTGCCAAATCTTGTCATGCATCATTAAATCTGAAATTTGCTCACAAATCAATTTATTCTGGTACAATTCAGCTGAAAGTAGCATCAATGCATTTCTACATCCCTAATTCAGAGCAGATGTCATTCAGTTGTTCATTCTTACCAACAGTAGAAAGAATTTATTTTAATACATTTTATTATATCAAGTTAAATAGACAGTAACTGAATCAACAGTCACTTTGAGAATGTTTGAGAGCACATGAATGGTTATAAACTGTATGTATGTGATTTATGAATATAGTACAGTCATTTCACTCTCTGCTTCAGAAAATAACAGTGGCTGAATGCATAGAGACTCAGAGTAAAGCTATGACCATGCTGAACTTGGAACAGCTGTCCTACCTGCTGAAGTTCGCTTTGCAGAAAATGAAACAGCCAGGGGTGAGTCAACCATACCACATTAAATCCTCACAATTGATTTAATCACTCCATAGTTTCATTTTGATGGTCTCAGTTTTTATGTGATTACATTACATTGATACATTGATACATTGACCCTTGCTTTGTATCATTATGAATGATTTATCTTGCAGACCGAACCGTTTCAGAAGCCAGTGTCACTTGAACAGCACCCGGATTATGCCGAGTATATATTTCACCCCATGGACCTGTGCACTCTAGAGAAGGTAGATCAGGTTTTCTGCATTACAAGTGTCCAGGTACTTTATGTGTTCATTTTGAAGAGTGTATCTACTGTTTTATCACGTAAAACCAATAAACATCTTTTTGTCTTTTTTTTTTTTTTTTTAAGTTTAGATTTTGAGGCCACTGTATGTGCCTAAAGATAAAAAAAAAAAAAACTGTAACTGAGAAATATGTGTGTCTGTAGAATATCAAGAAGAAAATGTACGGTTGCACAGAAGCATTTTTGGCTGACATGAAATGGATTCTACACAACTGTATCATATATAATGGAGGTTAGTGCTGGTCTGTGAAATCAGTGCACATGTATCATGACTCATATCTGTACATTCATGAAATTTCAATGGGTCTATTTCAGGAAACCATAAGCTAACAGCAACTGCTAAAGTTATTGTCAAGATCTGTGAACATGAAGTGAGTACTGTAATATCCTTACAATACATTGCATGCAATACATGTTATATATAAACCAAATACTTCCATTCAGAAGTTTGTTTCTTAATGGTGAAAGATGTCTCTTATGCTCAGAAATGCTCCATTTATTTTGATCAAAAATACAGTAAAACCAGAGATATTCGTTTTATTTACTTTTTTTCTATTTTAATACATTTTAAAATGTATTTTATTTCTCTAATGGCAAAGCTGAATTTTCAGCATCATTACTCCAGTCTTCAGTGTCACATGCTCCTTCAGAAATCATTCTATTATGCTGATTTGCTGCTTGAGAAACATTTATTATTATTATCAATTTTGAAAACAGTTGTGCTGCTTAGTATTTTTGTGAAAACCATGATCCATTTTCAGGATTCTTTCATGAATAGAAAGTTCAAAATAAGCACATTTATTTGGGAAAAAAAAAACATTATAGATGTAATTACTGTCAATTTTGATCAAATGAATGCATCCATCCAAGGTGGTTTAAGGAAGAATTACAGTATCTATAAATCATCCACAGATGAATGAAATTGAGGTTTGTCCAGAGTGCTACCTGTCCGCCTGTCAGAAGAGGGACAATTGGTTCTGTGAACCTTGTGTAAGAGGATGACCATTTTTAATCTTATATTAGTAATTTTGTAATATGTTTTTAAAAAATCATCTAGTTAAATATCTGGGCTGTATTTAATCGGTGGCTAATGGTCATGTTTGTTGCTTTCATGTAGTCTCAGCCTCATCCTTTGGTGTGGGCCAAACTGAAAGGTTTTCCCTTCTGGCCCGCTAAAGCCTTGAGGGACAAGGACGGTCAGGTGGACGCACGGTTCTTTGGCCAGCATGACCGGTGAGGCTGTTAATCTTAAACATAAACAATATATTGAATATTTACAAAATATAAAAATATATGAAAAAAACTAAGATCCAGCAAATCAGATATTGAACTTAATTTGCTTCGTTTTAATAGCATCTGTGATTTAAACGTAGTAGCAAATAAATTTGGGAAGTTTGTTTCATTTTAGTGGATTAGTTTTTCCAATTCAAATTTTTCAATTTGGCTACAATGTGTTTAGTTATGTAAGTCTGCATAGTTTTACGTTTTAAAAATGGGTTAATATTACTGTGTTATTGTATTGGTAAAAATGAAAAACAAATAAATAATTGATTCATTTTAGACAAAATTTTCAGGGAAAATGCATAAATCTCAAGAATATTATCAAAAAATGCTTTTAAAAATTCTAAATTAAGTATTTTGTTCATCTACAGTGGGTACGGAAAGTATTCAGACCCCCTTAAATTTTTCACTCTTGCATTCCAATTTAATAAATCCTAATGGTTATTGTATCAAGGATTTGTTATATTTACAACAATATCAATATTATCATGGAGTTTTTCTGCCATACACTATTTTTTCTATATACTAAAATATGTACTTCACCCTCATTTGCCTCTCAGAGCCTGGGTGCCCATAAACAACTGTTACCTCATGTCTAAGGAGATCCCCTTCTCTGTGAAGAAGACCAAAAGCATCTTCAACAGCGCCATGCAAGAAATGGAGGTCTACGTGGAAAACGTGCGCAAGAAATACGGCGTGTTCAACTACGCCCCGTTCCGGACACCTTTCACACCCAACAACCAGTTCCAAATGCTGAAGGACCCTAATAACCCTAAAAAAGGCACGGTGAAGCCTGAGAAACAGGACAAAGTCAAGTTCAGCTTCGATATGACCGCATCCCCCAAGATGCTCTTGAGTAAGACAGTGATGTCAGGAGGGCCGGGGCAGCGGATCTCTGTGACGGACGTACCCAGATCGCCAATGAGCACCAACTCCTCAGTCCACACGGGGTCCGACCTCGAGCAGGACGAAAGAGGGGCGAGAGTGTCATCGAGTCACTATAGCGGCGGGGAAGACTCAATGGATTATACAGGTGATTCATTCCATTTAATGCCTTAAAATGGCTAGTGTTTTATTTTATGATTAATAGTGGATGATTCAAGTTTTAAAGTTTTGCCCACAGCGTCCCCTGCATCTCTAAAGACAAGCAACAGCCCCAAGCCTCTCCTACCCACCCCAGTTAAACAGGAAAGGAGTTCAGGCACGGGAGGCATCCTCAACCTCAATCTGGGTGAGTCTCAAATCAACCAGAGGCCCACAGAAATCAGCACTGCACTCTGATCCTTTATTTCTCCATTTATGCTGAATATTTGTGTTGGATGTGATCCCTCAGATCGCATTAAAGCTGAAATGGACCTGAAGGAGTTGAGTGAAACTGTACAGCAACAGCAGCAGCAGCAGCAAGGGACATCGGTTCTCCTCACCTCTCCTAAAAAACCTACTAGGAGTTTGGATAAAACTATAGAGAGCTGCAAGGCTCAGCTGGGTAATTAACATGTGAACACACACAAATGATGATTAACAATAGACCTCAAACAATGACCGTCCACTTTTTTGGCAACCTTGGTTGTGAATAATCATTGGTAAGTGAATATCATAAAGTTCATATATCATAAAGAGCCTTGAACCAAACCAACCTGCTTTAAGATGAATCACAAAATTACAGTATTTGATTTCAAGCAGCAAAAATATGAATACTGTATTTACTACAAGGTTTGCGGCGTTCGGAATTGAACTGAGAATGTGTTTTCAATACCAATTCAGTTCCTCAATTTGAGGTAGCAAAAAGAGCTAGAACTGAAATTTAAATATAAAGATGTGGAATTAAAATTAATTTAACTTCAAATGAATCCTATACAATAAGTGTAATATTAACAAGAAAAAAACGTTTTTTCAAAAAACCATTTTTGAACATTTGTTTTAACAGCATTGCTTGAAAGTTCAAAAGAAACTAGATGCTTTTACAGATGGACAAACTGATTTATAGATCAGGGTAGAAGAAATATTAATTTCCCAGAATGCCATTAACTGCCCTTGAGTTTCTTTAATTTGTAGTTCAGTAAGTTCCTCTTCCTGTCATTACAATTCAACTTCCTGTTGGTTGTGAACAACTCTACTACTAGCTACTATTAACTAAAGTTATGTAGGTAACCTGCAAATATTGCCTAGATTTTTATTTCACTTATTGGTGATTGGTGGATCTTGCTTGAAGAATTGTGCTTGATGTATTACTAGTAATCTTGCACTTCACAGGGAATGGAAAACTGTCGATTCTAATAATATTGTACAATATTACTGCCTTTTTGATCAAATAAATGTAGGCTAGGTGAGCATGAGACTTCTTTCAAAAATGTTGAAAAACCGTAGACTTTTGAATGGTGTTGTATGTCTGAAACCCTGCTTTTGAGCTCCTTTGTGTACCCAGATATGCAGCCTGTAAATTTTAGAACAGAAAAATTAATTTGTTTTCTATCCACAGGAATCAATGAGATCTCAGATAATGTGTTCCACGGTGTTGAGCACAGTGACTCAGACGACTCTGACAAATCTGACTCCAGCGACAGTGAATACATGTCTGAGGACGAACAGAAGCCCAAGAACACTAACCACAACAACAGTGCCCACAAAGACTCCAAAAAGAGAGCCAGACCCCCATCCGCTCAAGCACAAGAGCAAGACGCTGCCCCGTCAACAGCTGGAGGAACACCAGGTGGAGACAAGAAATCATCAGATCCCCAGACCAAAGAGAAGTTAAGCAGTGGCGTGGAGAAAGACTCTCAGGAGAAAAGCAAACCCCTGCAGCAGACCCAGAAGGAGAGGTCACAGTCAGGGCAGGACGCTCGGCCTGCTGGATCAGAGCTGGATGTGGACTCTGACTCCGAGCGGGAGCTGGTGATAGACCTCGGTGAAGAACCAGGTGGGAGGGAAAAGAAGAAAGCCAAGCGAGAGACCCCATCAGCCCCCATCTCCACAACTAAAGATCAGACAGGCATTAAAACAGATGGTAGGTACCTAACAGTTTGGATTTTGTTTCTGTAAATGCATTGTTTTAGAATTTCTAATCTGAATCTTACATTTTTTGTCTACATTGTGTTCTTCCTTTTGTTTAGGTAAAACGTCTGCATCTACCAGCACATCAGCTTCTTCTTCTACAGATAACACTTCATCTTCCATCAATCCTGGTCCAAAAGATGCAGCCGAATCAGCCATCAAGCCTCCAGCCACCGTCACAACTGCATCTACCACTCAAGCCACCTCCACCTCGGCTGTTCAACCCATGTCTGCTGTCCCTGTTGCTTCCAATGTGGGGAAAAAACAGCGCCCTCTGCTGCCCAAGGAGAGCACACAGCCGGCCCAGCGGCCTGCAACATTGAACCCGGCTGGCGGTAAATTCCAGACGTCATCTCAGAAGGTGCAGAGACAGCAACAACAACAAGGTGAGACGGCTCCTCAGAGCCAAGCGCAGCCCCAGACCTCAGCCAACAACTCCAGCACACGCTACCAGACCAGACAGTCCGTCAAAGGTAAATACATGACCGATTCTCAGTGCAGAATAATTAAAACATTTTTATTTTTTTTATTTTATGGGAATTTTATTTTATGGGAACTTTTATGTTTTTTTAAATATATGACCCTGGACCACAAAACCAGTCTTAAGTCGCTGGGATATATTTGTAGCAATAGCCAAAAATGCATTATATGGGTCAAAATGATCGATTTTTCTTTTATGCCAAAAATCATTAGGCTTTTATTAAGTAAAGATTATGTTCCATGAAGATATTTAGTAAATTTCCTACCGTAAATATATCAAAAATTTTTGATTAGTAATATGCATTGCTAAGGACTTCATTTGGACAACTTTAAAGGAGATTTTCTCAGTATTTAGATTTTTTTGCACCCTCAGATTCCAGATTTTCAAATAGTTGTATCTCGGCCAGATGTTGTCCTATCCTAACAAACCATACATCAATGGAAAGCTTATTTATTCAGCTTTCAGATGATTTATAAATCCCAATTTCAAAAAATTGACCCTTATGACTGGTTTTGTGGTCCAGGGTCTCAATAGTTTTGGAATTAAAAAAAAAAAAATTCTGATCTAGACAAATACCCCAAGATAAAAATAAAAAAAAAACCTGCCCTGAAATAATCTATATAAATATAAATCTATTTTAAGACATAAAATGAAAATAAATAAATAAAAATTGTCTTGGATTGTTATAAAAAAAAATTAATCTAGATGAGGATATGTAAATATATCTGTTTTTATTTAATGACTATAATTTGTATAATAACTTTTAGATTCATAATCTGTTTAATTAGATTTGAAAAAATCTGATATAAAAATGTATATCTAAAACAAATAGATTTTTACTATAATATACTACCCAGAATGCTTTGCTCTACAGAACTGACAAAAACATTGATTATCCCTAGGGCGACTGGATGCTAGTGTCAGCACACCATATAAAATAAATCACATACATTTATTTGCACGCCATGGCTCATCATCTATCCATCCTTGTGAGGCTGATGACAGTTTTAAAGCTCAAACTAATACACTCTTTTATGGAAAAATTAAGTGCTTTCACACACACACACACACACACACACACACAAAAAAAGAGTTTCACATTCCAGCTTCATATTCATCCAAAAGCGACTTCTACTTCTAAAAAAAAAAAAA
>NW_015537959.1:577682-582521 GCF_001515605.1 Sinocyclocheilus anshuiensis
AAGGACTTTTTCTTCTAAAAAAAAAAAAAAAAAAAATACAAAACTAAAGGATGAGACAAATGTATTTTCTATGGTGATTAACATTATGCAGCTCAATTTATATTGAGCCCATAACGTTGTTTCAAGGTGGCATTAATGCTTTCTGTTGTTTCACCAGCTGTTCAACACAAAGACACCTCACCTGTTAACATGGGTTCTGGTGCGTCCACTTCCAGTCTGGCTGGAGACTTCCTCACCCCTCCGGCCTCTGCTGATGTCGCCGCTGACATCGCCAAGTACACCACTAAGGTGAGTCAGATATTCACTCACTTCTGATGTAAAGACTGGTCAATCAAACTATTCAGTTAAATAAGCACATTAGTACAATGAGCACCTCCAAAAAGCAATAGAGCATTTTTTTTATCTGAATTTTTTAAGTAGTATGTTTTCAAATGCAAAACCTTGATTGCAGGCCACAGCTACAGCTGTAAATGTATAAGACCTTAAGAAAATTATTTTAAAAAGTACAACTATATAGATATAGTTCTAGTATGTAAATTCATTATATGGTATGAATTGGTTTTTGGATATTTAACTTGATCCTTGCTGAATAAATAGTACTTAAATTTTGTCTAAATAATTTTAAAATCGATGATGAATTTGACTGTTGTCTGTTTTCCATCATAATGGCAGATGATGGATGTGATTAAGGGAACAATGACAGAGATATACAATGATCTCTCTAAGAGCACGACGGGGAACACCATTGCAGAGGTTTGTGCTTTTATGTCACTTCTGCTTGATTTTATTCCACCATTCACACTCTTAATATGTATTTTATTAAAAAAAATTGAATTTATAGGTTGTACACTTATGGGTTGCAGGTTGACAGATTGAATTTCTATAATGGCAATACTTTGTTATGGTTCTCTTGGGTGACATTCTCTGTGGATTTTGTTGCAGATCCGGCGGTTGCGGATTGAGATTGAGAAACTCCAGTGGTTGCATCAGCAGGAGCTGTCAGAGATGAAACATAACCTCGGTAACTCTCCTTTATGACTTACAATAGCACTGCAAACTGCATTATGGGAGTTTTGTGATAGCCAATGCTTTTGTTAGATAACATTTACAGAGAATAGATCACTAAACTCCTTTCCTACAAGTTCTGGATGAGCAAGCCAGAGCTTCAACCATTAATATATCACTATTGTGTGTGTGTGTGTGTGTGTGTGTAGAGCTGACCATGGCTGAAATGAGGCAGAGTCTGGAGCAGGAGAGAGAGCGGCTGGTGTCAGAGGTGAAGAAACAGATGGAGATGGAGAAACAGCAGGCGGTGGACGAGACCAAGAAGAAGCAGTGGTGTGCCAACTGCAAGAAAGAGGCCATTTTCTACTGCTGCTGGAACACAAGTTACTGCGACTACCCCTGCCAGCAGGCACACTGGCCCGAACACATGAAATCCTGCACACAGTCAGGTAACCAGTTCTACACCTGGCTCTCTTTTTCTGTTTTTGGCCTTTTACACTCTTAATAATAAAGGTTCTTTATTGGAGTCAATGGCTCCATGAAGAACCTTTATCATCAATGAAAACTTTCTATTGTACAAAAGGTTCTTCACACTAATTGTTTGTTTCAATGGCATTGCTATAAAAACCTGCTTTTGGAACTTTTATTTCCAAGAGTGTGCCACTTTTACCAAAAGACTAGAAGAGAGAAGACAGGAAATGACAGGGATCAAGAAGTCTTACAGGCCAGATTCAAACTTTCATTGCCCAAAATAGCACCAAAGCTCAGTGTGTCAGTACGTACCAAATGCAAGACCACAACTCTGAATGGCTATGTTCAGAAACTAACATACCACTTCTGCACTATTTCTCCAGTGTATATAGTGTGTATACTGTGCACAGTATGCGATTTTTGTATACATGGAATATATATGGCAAAAAGTGCAGTATACAACAGAGCAAAAACTGCAGTATACATTGCATTTTCATTTCCACAGTGTAATTTTGTCATTTTTAAAATTTTTATTTTACTTTTTATAGTCTCTGATGTTAAGACATTTTACTTAAAATACAAAAAAAAAGAAAAAAAAATTTGAATTCCAAAATGATAACTGGATGGCACTAACGTCGTACATAGAATGTCTACTATTTTACTTTTTTCCCACATTTTATTTACCATTTACTATAGACCCTTTTCAAGTTAGGGGGTTTCTTGGAAACAATCGTCATATTTGGGTAAACTTCTATAATGGTGAATAGAAACTTCAACAAATATGATTTTTGCATTCTGTTTTGCCCCAATAACGAAAGAAAAGAAATCCACAACAGCGTTTCTATGACTTTTTCCAAAAGAAGAAAAAAAATATTGAGAAACTGTTGGTCATAAGAGAGAAAGCTGTCAAATTTGCCGTCACTCTCTCAGCTGTTGTATTAGAAACACTCATGCAACAGCGTTAACCCTTTTTTATTTATTTCATTATTTTTGTAATTTAATAGCAAGGTAGTAAAACACAAAAATATAGTGTTATAAATGTACATTACATTGTTAAAAATGTAAATAACCTGCTGGATTTACAATGTTAATAACTGAAAACACATCAGAACAGTCTGTGAAAAGGGTCCGTTTTTAGACTAGTAGGCAGTATACAGTATATACTGTGCAGTTATCAGTATATAGTAAGATAATATTCCATTCTGAACATAGCCACTCTCTGTTTTCTTTTGCATTTATTACTGAATAGCAATTGTCTTAATAATTTTCTCTTTTTTATCTCCTTAGCTACCGCAACTCAGCAGGAAGCTGAAACAGAAGCCAGTTCGGACGCAGCGGGAAAACCTGTAGGACAGTCCCCTAAAACCCAGCCTTCACCAACCGGAGAAAGAACGTCACCCCCAAACCGAGGACCCTCCCCTTTCACAGACAACAATAAAGGCAGCTCCTCCATGGCTGTCTCATAACCCGAGTGTGAAATCTTTTTTAATCATTAGAAAGGTGCCATGCAAAGAGAGTCAGATGTTAACACCAAAGGACCTTGACTCATTTCAAACTGATTTGTTTCTTGTTCAGTGTGATCGTGACATGATGTCACTTCCTGTTCACTACATCCAACACAACATTCGGATATGCCTATAAAAGTTTGATTCATTTCTACGTACATTTCGTATTTGAATTTGTGACTTGTTTAGTACAAAGACAGGAACACTCTTTGATATAAAATATGCAACTGTAAAACTGTTGTCCTTTTTTTTATACATATCAACTTTTGTAAACTTCAACAAATGTGTTTGATCAATATCATTTTTTTTCTCTTAATGTAAAAGATGCACTTAGAAGTTTCAGAGAAAGAGTAAGTTCATTTTATCAAATGAAGAGCGTGTTTGTACAAGGTCAAAAACTTACGGAATATGATTGTTAGTACTAATGGATTGTCACTACGGTTTTTTTTTTTTTTTTTTAAAGATTCAAAGATTTAATTCTTTAATATCTTTCACCCACGAAAGGCTTCTTGACAAATAAATAAACAAAAACGAGCAAAAGTCTAGAGGAGTAAAAGAAAAGATTATACTTATTGTGGGCATGTTTCTTTTTTCTCTTGTCTTGTGGACTCTCTTGTTTACATACTGTAAATACAAAAGAATAAGCAGAGATGATATCTGTAAGAAAAATAAAGTCTTCATGAGACAAATCTTTGGTGTTTTACACATTTGTGTCAAGAATAGCTGTGAATGCATGCGGTAACACTTTAGTTTAGGGACCAATTCAACTAGTTGCTTATCGGCAAACATTAATAGCATACAAAGCACATATTAGTGCCTTAGTTTGCATGACCATATTTTAGATCCCTTAATCCTACCCTATTCCTAAACTTAACAACTACCTTATAACTTGCTTATATTAATAAGCAGCTAATTTGGAGTTTATTGAGACAAAAGTCGTTAATAGTTAGTAAATAGTAAGAATCGGTCCCCAAATTAAAGCGTGACCTCCCTTATACATTCTTTGCGCATTTGACCAGTTATGCTTCTATATGGATATATAAGGATCTATCTTTCTACATCAAATTTAATTTAATAATTATTTATTATTTAAAAAAAATATTTGTATTTAGCTTACATCAATAAAATACGGTGGCCGAGAAGTGCTAAACAAATCACAATTCTGAAAACAAAATAACAAATTACAAACGCAAATGCAAGTCTAAAAAACAAAATAACAATTCAGAAAGCACAACAACAATTCAGAAAACATTATAACAAATCAGAAAACACAATGACAAATCAGACAAACCGGAAAAGGTAGGTATAGTTTGAGACAGCGCCATTGGTTTGGGATTACTCACCGCTGACTGGACGAGACATCTGTCAATCAACGTATACAGGAAGAACCAGCCGAAGAACAGCAGAGTCGTGGTAGAAAGTTCGGAGATGGTATTAAAGTAGCTCAGTTTAAATGCATTGTATGAATTGCCCTTACTATGGAATAAAAAATACGGGGTGTATATTTATATTTAGTTAAAAGTAGCTTTAAAACATCAGCTCCAGTGGTGCAGTTGAATAAGCGTGAGTTGTTGGCTTTTTGACGCGATCGACCTGGGTTCGATCCCACCTTTTGCCGAACTTTTTTTTCCTCCCTTTTCAAATCTCGTATCACATCGTAAAGGCATTTATTTTCAATAAAAATGAAGGAAATAATCAAAAAGTTGAAAATAAAGTATCGGGTAGGGTTAGGGTAGGTGTAGGGAGGGCTTTATTGTACCAATAAGGTGGCATCCATTTAATAATTAAAATTAAAATGATAATTTACACTCAATACGTTACTATTGCATACTGTTTTATAATGTACTACAATACTGAA